>NC_141786.1:9420998-9660748 GCF_054643075.1 Acanthaster planci | reverse complement strand
TCCGTAACACGCATGGAACCAAGGTCGCACATGTGTTTGCACTGGGGCCACTCGCGGTTGCACATCCCTGGGTGAATGGTCCGTAGTGAAATCGAAGCGAATGTGACCCCACCAAAGATTTGCAGTGAAATGTCGCTCTAGCTGAAGATTTGTCCAAGTTTTGCGAATTTGCAGCACGAATATTTCATCTGCCCGCCACATATTTGAACTTGCCTTTGCTTTCGAGCAAAGTATGAACCAGGCGGCCATAAGCGCCACATCGGGAACATTGGGATCGGGAACAAAGAAAAAACAGATACGAATTCCCTGCAAGGCAACTCAACGGACTTCCCTTTTCTCTCAGTTTGTCTCCACGACATTACTGAACGCTGTCTGAAGCCGTTAAGTAATTCTGATGCATAATTATTACAAGCACACTTGTAACCTGCCATTGAAATGAGAAACCTGCAGCTTATCTAGGGTGTGAGTCGGATCTCATGCATCTTCCGACTACACTCGGCACTGGGTTCATTCCCTGTCCTGAGTCTCTGTTGACTGAACCCTTTATCCGTGTCAAATGACCGACACACACTCGTGACCTGGCATTTTGCCGCGAAAGTTGCCTTTCTCACCAACGGTGAGTAGTCGGATCGAGTACACCGTCCGACTACGGTCGGCGTTAAGTTTTGTCCCCGACCTTTTTTTTCTGATAACTGAACCCACGTCCCTCTGTCGAGAGCAAATTCACTCTGTGGACTCATTCATTAAAACCGCCGCTAAAAGTGTGTACACAAGGTGGAGTGTCAACACCGGGACAGACAAATAACTGACACCCTAGGAAAAATGCTTTCTAAGATAATTAGGGGCTAAATTTAAGATGAAAAGTGCACTCCAAATCAGCACGAACCTCAGTTTTCGCGAGGGAATATCTAAGTTCCAAGTCTGCTGTTGATTTGCATTTCGCCAATGCTGCCTTAAAGCGATAGCTGTTTGTGGGGGCGACATACAATGTCTGGAGTTAAGTTCCGTGAATGGAGAGTCGTGCAGAGTAGGCCTGGCAAACGACAATTTCTGTGTGCTGCGTAAAGTACCTTGGGAGACATTTAAGATGCTTGGTGAAGAAAACACAGCAGGATATGTTTTTTCTCTCTCTCTTGACACTTGCGTCATGTTCGAGCTGCTGTGTGCAGGTTCAAAATGACGTAAAAAGTAGAAAAGAATCCTCGTCGGCGCTTAAATGCAACTAAGCACCCCAGATGTCTCTAACCGCAAGCCGTTTGGAGGGGGGGGGTTAACGAGTTGGAAAAATTATCAAGTCATGGTCCTTCATGTTCAGAAATTAAATCTACGCATCGCCGTATTATGATTGCCGGTTTATTAATTAACCCTAACCCCCTAGGGTGTATGTAAAATCAAACTGCCACTTTGATTTGGGATAGTTAGGGTTAAAAAAAATGGCAATAACAGCCCAAGGGCTGAATTATAGCACCGTTTATCAAAGAATATTAAATAAAACAAGAGTGAGATAAAACAAAACAAGACAATATGTAAGCAAACGTATCCATATACACAAACATGTAACGATATAAATTAAATACAAGATATCGATTGAGACATGAAATGGAAATTGTGTTATGGCTTGGTACCGGTTCATGTTGTTAGGAGAAAGAAACCAATATGCAGGGTGTCCAAAGCATGAGATATGATTATAATTTATAAGGATCTCCGAAAAGTAGAAGCAGCATTCTTTCTAATGATACCTTGATGGTATCTCTCCTGTCATGCATGACTTAACACCATTCTCTTGAAAATGGGGCATCCGAACTCAGTTGTAACACTTTGGATAAACCAGTGAATGAGGTTGCCCTCTGTCATGCGTGCCCTGGATAAGACATCAGTGGCACACCGATTATTTACGCATTACGTTATTATGTTCTATTTTTCGGAGATCATATCTCATGGTTTGGGCATATTAACCCCTTTCCTCAGGGTTTGGTTTTTTCTGGGACACCCTGTGCAGGGACCCGGAACACTTACAGTACAAATACTGGGGTGTTAAATTTAACACCGTTGGTGTTATCAGAGAACTACACCAACACTTTTCACTGGTGTTAAAAAGTTAGGTGTTTCTTTTAACACCCTCCAGTGCATTGTAACACTTATCAGTGTGCAAAGTAACACCAGCGGTGTTAAAGTAACATCCTATGGTGTGGTCATCTGATAACACCAACAGTGTTGATTTAACACCAGAGTTTTTACTGTGTGCCCTCCCAAAGAACTGCCCGTAACCGTGCGTGAAACTTTAACATCGCTCTGGCAAGGAGTACATTACTCTTTGCTCCTTGGAGACTTCCGTCTCTGGCAGGTAATCAATCAGGGGAACAAGTGCTGATGATTCCTCGGTCAAGATTCAGTGTTATACCAGGTCTGATTGTCTCATTCATGTACTTTTGTGCGGAGTGACAGCGTCCAGAATTGAGCGACAATGTTGGCATAATGCCGGGCTGAGGAATTTCGACTTATTCTCGTTAAGCCGGATTGGATACTCGGTTAGGTCTATCTTTATCGACTAATATGATTGTTTTTAATTAAAAAGGGCGTGGATTCCCTTCAGGCCTCGAACTTGACAACAAGAAGCATAAGAACATCTCGACGACTTAATTTCTCAACCTGCCAATGTGTACCAGAAGCGAAGAGGTGATCGTATTAAATCTTCAGTTCTAAGGCTCTGAGTTATCTGAGACTTGCTCTAACAACGAATAATTATGAAGTCGTGCTCTCCACTATTACAGCATTTGACAGCAGCATGCTGTTCTTGCACATTATTACATGACCTTCGCTGGCTATGGTGACTGACGCTTCAGAAACAGCAACACTTTTAACGGTCCAACGGCATCAGATGTTGATTTTGAGTAAGATTAGTTCATTCCAGAAATTAGGAGAAAAAAAAAAGTTGAAACGCAATTTTAAACAATTGCCGCGCGTATTCTTGCGCATTTTTCATTAGCCATGAACTCACATGTGTAATTTGCACTACAAAACAGAGCGGTTCATTTTATAACTGAGCGTAACTAGTTACACTGCGCAGGACTTGTTTCTGATGATTACCACATATCAATGCTAAATCAGTTCTACGGTTCCACGGGCCACGGTGACCTTCACTAAGGGGTGATGCATCCCCCCTACGCATGGCCAAGAATATGATCTGCTGATAATCAGTTGGGAAAATAGGGGGAAAAAATCTCACTCTGAGTAAATTTCACCGCTGCGCGATAATTCTTGCTGATAACTTCTTTCGTCTTTTTTTGCCATCAGTCAATTGGCGCGGCCTTCATTAAGGTTAAGTCAAACCAATGATAATAAAAAAAAGCCAGCGCTCACACTCAACGATACCGGCGTTTCATTAGTGCATCAAATACACCAGACGGCGGATTCCTGCATTAACACGCGGACCAACGTTCCCGTTTCAGGTGTCCACAGTCATGAACAAACCGGCCAACTGCAAACGACGACTAAAGAAAGATCGCCACTGTTTGCCCTTCTCCTCTTCATCGTCACTGTTGCCGTTGTCCTCACACTGACGGCAGGCCAGAGTTATTGTAAACGGCAGAGAGTCTCGAGTGAGACTAAGCCTCGCATACATACACAAAGACGATGATGCTTCAGGGTCACCTTTCTGAAACGCATGGATAGAACAACAGAACAGCCGTTGGTATCTTCTTAATATCAACCATTCGGTCCCTGAAATTCTGAGTCGCTGGAAACTGAGCGATGCGTGACTAAATTTGCCCGGAATCGTGCTCGGCGCCAGCAACTGGATCTGCCGACGATATGTAATTTTTTTTGGGGGGGGGTGTTTCTAGCTCTTTTCATCAAATATTCATATTACTGAGGCGGCAGTTTGGATTCAGGCGCGCGTTGAAGTTGGTTGACCGAGAGACTGGGGGAGAAATTTAACTTGAGTGTATTTTCATAAAACAAATTTGGTCAATGAATAATTACTTTAGTCGAGTGCGCTTCCAACATTAGACTCTCTGCTTGTGTGTTTAGGTTCGGTTTGTTTTCTCTCCTAAATAAAAGATGACGTGCCTTTTGTTTGGAAAAGTAAAATGAAAAAATTAATAGAGCTTTGTTGTTACTGACGTCTTTGACGAGGATGCAAAACCTTAGTTTGGGACACATAATAATACAGACAAAGAGGAGCCGACTTTGCCTTTTTCAGACGGCCACTGTTAAACCCGAGTAACATGAGTAAGATGGATTATCCTTTTCTATATTCAAACCTTCATGTTCACCTGTCAGCCCCGGGGGCTGGGACGCACCTTGCTTTACCTGCAGTCGGGTATAATCACCACCAACACCACACAATATCAATCACATTAATCCTCCTCAAATTGGCGTCCTCCAGTAATCATCGTAGCACAAATTGTCATCCCTGATGAGCTTGTTTGTAAAAAAAACATCTACGTTACTAGCAGTTTATGAACTTCTGCGGCGCCTTCGCCCAGTAACTTTCTACTAGATGGTACTTGGCTACGTTTTTTTTTATTGGGAAGTATCAAATTATTTGGGAAGGCTGTCAACTCCCTACGGCGTTCACAAACAGCAACGACAACAAAAAGACAATGACGACGATGACAACAATTACAGTATACAGCAAATAAACAAAGAAACAAAGAAGCAAACAACCCAACAAATGCCCCCAAAACAAACAAACAAACAAACAAACAAACAAACAAACACCCCAACAAACAAACAAACAAACAAACAAACAACAAACGACAACGATACCGATAAAGAACAAAAAAATTAAAAGCCTTCAAAACAAATAATGTCAACGATTAGGGCGAAAAAGACAATATCAACAGCAACAACAATGACAAGCCGACTTCTTATGATCTGTTAGTTGTCATTTTAAAAGGGTAACGGTGTTCGTGGAATCTTTCTTTTCATATATATAAATTATAGTGGTAAGTCCGGACTGCTACACCATTTCTGACCACCTGAAATTCCTCACGTTTGGATTCTGTTCTTACGGTATACTGGCCAATCGACGTGGGACATGGGGAATTTTGAATACATCCTAAACGGTTCATTAATTGATAAAACGTTTTGGAAATAAAAAGGCTGTAAGCTACTACAGAAATCATTTCAGTTCGACGCAATGTGTGATTTACAAGCAAATTCTAGTGCAAAGTAACTTTACTCAAAAGAAAAAAACCGACTTTTTGGCGATTCCTTTCTTTCAAAATTCAGTTGTGCAAACGTTTATACACTCCAACTGAACAATGAAGTGGTGACATACGCATTATGAGCAATCAAGGATGGATGCAGAACGAATTCTTTTCCGGGGCAAATTTTCGAGGAGGGAGGGGCAAAAAATGGAAAGTTTTAAGTAACATTTTTAATGGCCTTTCTGAGCGGTGAGGCTGCATTGTGAGGCTTTTTGAACGCCTTTGAAAAGAAATAGCAAACATCGCCTTACTCTTATTATTTTTCAACAACTAAAACAACATTTTGCCCCCTCTTTGGCAGGGGGGGGGCATGCCAGTGTGTGCAATGCTCGAAGTGATGTCAGGTGAGTGAAATACCAAACATTAGTTGCCCAAATTTCTGCGTCTTTGCCAGCTTTCCAAACGATTACGTTCATTTTTTTTCCCCACTGACTAGACACAGAATTGCAGTTTTCATATTTGAAGGGGGCAGCAGTTGCTCTTATGGCGCATTTTTCTTTCCGTATGCTACGCCTTCAAAAGGTGGACCCTCGCATCTCCTTTCTCGTTAGACATAGCAACTGTGGCGTAGCCACAGGGGGGCCTGGGGGCACGTGCCCTCCCACAAATTTCCGGTGCCCCCAAGGTGCCCCCCCTTAAAAAAAACGGAGGAATGGATATCGAACAAGGCAAACAAAAACTTGCCCCAAAAACACACCACTGGAAGCCGGCCCCCCCCCATAAGATGCTGGTGCCCCTTCGTGCCCCTCCCGCCGTAAAATCCTAGCTACGCCACTGCATGGCAAAACCACTTCCACACTTCGCCCAAGATATCTTTATGACCATCTCAACAAATCGTATGAGAGAGATTACATGTTATAGTAACAGCAACCCATAACGCATACATTAACAGTAACCTATATTTTTCGAATGCTTGCGCATAGGGAAAACAAAAGGATAAACGGAACGTGTAGTTTAGGCACACTTCGCGGTAGACTGTAGAAAAAAGGGTCTCTTCCTAAATCGTGTATTTCATGCCACAGAGTACTTTTCGCTCCATACTGTTTTGCACGGACCCACACACTCAAGTGTGTATTTGCCTGCAACTGAGGACCACCTATTGTTCCTCGTTTGTTTGTACCTTTAGAAGACCACCCATATGTTTTGTACACAGTTGTCAATCGGGGACACCTGTGTCAATCGGGGACCTTATTGTCCTCTATTCTTCAGGGTCCCCAATTGAATGCAGAAACAAACTCACCCTTACATATGTATACTTGTGGGGTATTTTCTTTGTTCTCGTGTACAAAACTCCCGCACAACAAGGAAAAAAATTCAAATCACTGCCATTTCAACCAAATTCAGTTTCCTGGGCTGAAATTTCGACCCTATGTCCCTTGCATAAAACACTTCAATTTGCGACGAATGAATGGCACTTGAAAACTCCTCCTTTTCGTGAAATTCTTCTGGGGTACCACTTAAGCACTCCACAAGGATCAAAACCGGACTTGTGGGGTACCTTCCATTGTTCCGGTACCCCATCTAAGCACCATGTACAAGCGCGCACAATGTTGCGGTTAATAAGGCCTCATGGTTTATCTCCATACTCGACAAATGAAGCATCTGCAGATCTGGCCACGTCGTTGCAAGGGCAAAGACAACGAAGACGCAGCTCACCGCCGATCCTCACAGGGAGACCTCGCCGGCCAGGCAGAATCGATTCTGGGAATCCTAATCACGACGGTGCAAATACTATGAGAAAATCGATAATCGTGGCCTGCAAAAACTCGAGACCCATTTCATTTTGTTATATATATCAAATGGGGCAGAAAAGAAACGATGAGATGCGGGTGTTTCCATTTAATTATCCTCTGGCATCGCAGACGTCTGCACTGGCATGCTACCATTCACTACAGCTTGCTCCGGATATTGCCAACCTTGACTCGACTAAAGCTGCCTCTTTATCTCTCGTCGCCAACTACTGATTTTGCCCCTTTTCAGCGCCTGCTGTGAAAACACCAACGCGAGCTGCGAATCCACTCGCGGTAGTGACGTGCAATCCATCCATGAAAGTCCCGGCGACGGATGGAAGCACCATTTCGCATTTGGTGACCAAATCAGCTACAGAGTCCCCGATTGCGCCCACTAATTAGCCATGTGACCTACATGTATTGTGGGTATCAAATATCAACAAACATGGCGTAATCTCATAGCAACAAGCGTCATATGTGTAATTTACCAAAAGTAAAGCCAACGGTCGGTATGTGCTGAGTATTATACCGAAAACCGGGCTTCGTTTTTTGATAACGAAAACTAAAAACACACTTAGCGTTGGAAGGACGTCATGTTTCATGGTGTCTGACACCCACTGTGACTGTGAGTCAAGAGCTTGTGATTCGGCTTGTGTCTACCTTTCAGTACGGATACCGAGTGCTATATGTCATATTCAATCCCCACCCCATTTCACACCGACCTTTTAAAAGATAGTTCAATATTCTACTACTTTTCTCGAAAGCATTTACCCCAAAGGTCAAGCGTGAAATGTTTTTCATCTTTTCACGAGGAGACAGGCATGCCCCGTTCAGCAAGAAGAATGTTTGAACCTCCCCAGAAGAGACAAGAAATCGGGCTGCTGAGCAATATTATGCCACTGACATGTCCCAATAGTGTATCGAATATCTCATGAATTAACCAACGACTCTCAGTAAATAAACATTGGTTTCCTGTGGTAACGGTGCAGTCCACAACGTGGTACCTTAATTGTCTCGCTAACAGCGCGATGTACATTGTACGCACTCGGTAGTCCTTTCTGTATTCGTAGCAAGGTCATCTACACTCCGAACCGCTCTAATTGGAATGACTCAAAATGGTGAATATAATTGTTGTCCAGATTCAGCATTTGATTGAGGTATTTTTATAGCTATCTATTGCGGACGTGGTAACATTGAAAAGGAAAATAAAATCCCGCGGTACATGTATTTTGTTTTCATTTCTATATTTTGAGACAGAGATATCCCAATTTGGGATCAATTATGTGTGTTATAATGGAGCCTTGCTGGATTCAAAACATCTCTTTTGTGGGGTTGAACTCACTTTGAAGGGACGAGCTGCTTCACAGATAAGTCAGCCGAGATAATGGAAATATGATTTCAACTCTGCTTTGCATTTTGATCGTGGAAGGTCTGTACTGTAACATACTGCATTGTGCATCCTGTCCCGCAATTTCTTGATTATAAAATACATCAACGAATTCAAGAAAATAGCGCCATTAAAGTAACTACCATTGATCAGGAAAAGTAGCAAGTTGAAAGCAGCCTTTGGTAATTGTTGGACGTTCGATAAAGAGAGCGTCACGACATAATATAGTGGAGGGGAGACAGGATAAGCCCTGTGATTATGGCTGTGCAGTTAAACTTGAGATCGAGGTTTCGATGTTTGGAGTCAGGCATACTATGTTTGACAGCTTCATAATGTTATGAACAATACAGAAGAGAGTTTGGATGCATCTGCTGCCACCAAGTGTCGCAATCAAAGATAACAGGTCATGTTCGACACTGACATTTTGAATGAGTTTGTGGTGGATAAATTCAGGCTTGTTTCATTTATCTTCACCGGTAACCCCCCCAAAATGCTACGTTTTGTTTAATAGATTGGCCTGTGTCGTTCTGACGTTTTGCGTCGGTAAGAACAGACAATAACGTCAACCTGCAAATGGTCCACCAATCGCGCCTATGTGTAACCATGGAGGGTGTGTGTTTTATTCCTCCGTGATATGACCCCGTTGGTACAGTGCCGCCAGAGAATGTAACGTCACTGGATGGTTTGACTGGCTGAAACCGCAAACCCAACGGGACAGAATTCATCTATCTCCCGGGGGAAATTAAGCGCGATCGAGCCCGTGCACCCCTGGGAATGCGCCCGTTAACGACCCGCCCCGCGACGAGGTCTGCGGCCGGTGCATTTTTTTTCTTGTTGGAATATTGTGAGAAAGGGCGACTGCATTTGGAAGTCATGTTTGATCAAGACCAATCACAGTGGACACTTAAGATATCGCCTGCGATGAAGTCATCCTGAAAATGAGATTGCAAGTAGCGACTTGAGTGGTTGGAAAAATCCGTGACGGGGCTAGTGACGCAACTTCACGGCAGACTATGCGACGCCGCGCGGTCCTGCGCGTACAGCAGACTAGTCACAGGCCATTGGTTTTCTGCCCTTATATGTTTAGGGGCGTCTTACCACAATAGCAAAGACATTTATGCGTATTGTGTAACGTGTTTTCCCAGTGCTTTTTAAAGCAGAACTCTGCTGTTTCCTCGTTTTCGCAACACTGCTTTGGCATTCCTAGGTTGTGCTGGTTATAGGACACACCTAGACAGGAGTGCTGGTTGAAAGAACTGCTTTAAGCCTTCAGTTGTTGTCTGACGACCGAATGAACACCAAAGCATCAAGAGTTTGGAAAAAAACTAAACACCACCCAAAGGAGACTACGATGCCGGTCGGTGCGTATTGTGGCGTACTCACTAGGAGTCTCCTTATCAATTTCAGAAATGAAGTTGTTGACCACTTCATTAATTCTCAAAGACTTATAAAGTGCTCTGCTAAATCACTCTCTCGTTAATTAATTGACCGGCTTTATATAACAAAACCCGAGATCACGCTCATTGGAAGTCCACGTTATAGTTCCTTGTCTTTGCATAGCTAGTGGGAATACCGTTTCCACGGGAGCAATTGTCTCGTGTCTCCCGCCCGGCATTACTGGCGTAGTAGAAAACCGAGTGTCTTGTTGTCGGCATTCGCCCCTTAATCCTCGCTTCTGACGTTACCGGTAGATTGTGCCTTTGTTGTACTAGCGCTCGAGTGTGCTGGCATGCTTGGCTATTGGACGATGGTTGTGGCTATAATATTTATATGCAGTAACCACGGGTAGGTCGCGCTGCATACGATGCATAATTATAATCTGAAGATGTTGTTATGATAACAGAGCTTTTCTTGTGTTGCATTCTCTGGATGGATGACGTCATGAACCTGCGCAAAGTTTATACCAATGTACTATTTTCGTCCAACAACGGCTACGTTACTCTCGACCACTTCAGCCATACATATTTCCACTACCCCTTTGTAAGATTCCAAAAACCAATGAAATGCAATTAAGTATTCAGCAAAATACACACACAAGTGAATTCTCACAGGGTTCGTGGATACATAATTTTTCCTGCTGTGCAATTGAAGATGATTGATGGCCACTGTAGAGAAATATGATACCGTGACAAAAAATGCAAAGCCACCTGCGCTTTTCAAGCTCTGAGCTTTGCCCGCCAAGTATGGAAACTGTTGGAGTGTATCTTCCTTGTCCGACCCCGTGCCACAGACGGGGTCGTTCAGCCGGAACTCATGTAATTAACGGCGTCTGCCGAGCATTTTGTACAGCAACGCAGCAGCTGTGAAAATGGGTTTGTTTCGAGAGTGAAGGGTTTAACGTCGATGAATAAAAAGCGGCCTCACCTTCGTTCAGTGTAATCTTATTATAACGACAAAAAAGGTCTCCTGGCTGCTGATAAGTGTACGAAATTTGATTAAGTTTTATGAGTGCAGTGTGAGAATTACACTGCAAAACTGTGGTGATAAGTTGGTGTTAATTTAACATCCTGGGTGTTCAAAGAGAAGTATACCTAGCCCGAAAATTGATACTAGCCCGTATCAATTTTCAATAAAACAATGAAGTCCCCTTTTACTTTTGTAGTCCAGAAAAACAAAATTGACCCAACGTTTCCATGCTCCAAAAAAAACGAGGGCCCACGAAAATACCACCACAAATCGCTACAAAACTGTCACACCCATCATGCTCACAACCACGAGCTCTCTTGAGTTTTCGACTTTGGGAAAGCCTCAGGCTAGTTACTAAATCCTGTAGTCCTGTTGCGCCGCATCTTCGCATCAGCGTGAAATGCAGGGCCCTAGTATGTTAACACCTCCGCGAAATTGGTGCGATCATGGAGCTCAGTGGTGCGATTAAGCACCGTAGGCGGGGACGGCCGGTCCTACACTAGGCACTGGTCCATGTGGTCTACACGGATGATTTAATGCGGGCCAGCAAGAAGGAAGATCGCACTCATTGTAGGCGTAAATCCCAGCGGATGGGAATATATATCCCCCCACTTTTTGACGGAGGTGGGCTATCTAATCATCAGTCCTGAGTAATGCTCTATTTGGACAGGCTATACGTCCCGCAATCCGACCAATTACAAGGTCTGTTCCAACAGCCCACAAAGGATTGTAGGAGTTTCTATGACCCAAAGTGCCTTTCTCAAACGTTGGAGTATATGGATCTAAGATCACCCACCGAAAATGTCCACTGCAGTTGCAACATGACATTGTGATTGACTGTGCACACAAAGGACCACTACAAACATCATCTCTATGTTCTAAAATACGTTTGTACTGATGCAATAAGAAATTCCTCGTTGCCAGCTTTAGATATATAACGTTGAAGTTAAAATAATTACTGTAGTTTGGCAATGACCACATATTCAGTAAGGGCACGGTGAAAGGTCACTCTGCCCATACGTGATATCACTCCTTACTGATCATCCTCTAGTTTTTCCTTTTGAGAAAAAAATCAACTTAAGGTGGACTGTGAAGAATTTTACCCTCGGGTATTAAAAAGCACTCAAAAAGGGAGAACAATGAAACAAAACCATGAAAACACCGATTTGATATATGTAAGGTTCCCCAGTAATGCCATTGGCATTACAGATGTACTTCTGTATCATGCACATAGCCTCCTAGTGTTACATGGTGTAAGCGTCCCCCGCCCACCGCTTTTCAAATGTCATTGGCCAGGCAAGTCATCGTACCCCCCCCCCCACACACACACAAGTGTGTATTTGCCTGCAACTGGGGACCCCCTATTGTTCCTCTTTTGTTTGTACTTTAACTTTTTTAGAAGACCACCCATATGTTTTGTACACAGTTGTCAATCGGGGACCCTCTGTCAATTGGGGACCTTATTGTCCTCTATTGTTCAGGGTCCCCAATTGAATGCAGAAACAAACTCACAATTCCCCTCTCCCAGCTCCTGGAGCTAATATAAGCCACTGGGACTGAAGGCAACGAACCACCTTTGTGCTACTTGTCACTACAAAACCAGTTATACATATACCTACGACGTACCCCTACGTTAATCGACAATAGTGTGACCTGCTACCAAACATCACACACCTCAAATCTCTCATTACCGATATACCGGAGGTCTTCTTCCAGTGTGATTGGTTACTGAGGTCTTTCAGTTTTGGTGGAAAGGCAGAGATCTTATTCCAATTTCACGGTTTAATAAACAATGAAACTGGTAAACCTTAACTGGAGAGATTTCTTAACAGTCGTCGCATTCCCGGAGTAGACTGATCCTCATAAGGCAAGCACTCTAGTCTAGATATGCATTACTTTTAGTGTGGGCATTGCACAAATGATGAATGTTTATAAAAAAAAGTCGTGGAATTGAAGAAGTCATCTGTCAGCCAGTGAAATTATTCTTACAAATGTAGTGCACGAATGTGAACATTAAATGTGTTTTATACAATACCTGCAAAAACCCTCTTCTGTTCGGAGCACGTACGTATTAACATCTGTTTGCAACAGATTTGTGTCTGCAGTGTCACTCACTGTTAGTATGATGTGACTGGTTCCTTTCCGTACATTATTTTCCCCTTTCTCAATGGGAATGAAATGGGGGCTACAACCCTGCAGTCAGGCGAAATGGAGTTCCATTCAACGGGTGCTGCGGAACAGAAAGAATAAATTCCCTAACAAGTGATCATCAATGCACCAATCAGATGACGGGGACTTATGTAGGTATTGTATAGAGACCTATATTTTAAGGCCCTAGCTCAAATCAGAATTCCCCCCCTCCCCCTTAAAAATAGCCACGCTCCCACCCCCCCCGAAGAGTCTGGCTACACCGCTGCGTATATATAGGCTTTGTACTGCAGTCATTAGTCAAGAGATTCAACACGATTAATCGTATCCCACGAGTCACAAAATTGCATTGGAGACCTATTTTTTCATTGTTAAAGTGAAGCAGGCTCTATTCTACAGGTTTATCATGACCTCTTTCATTAATTAGTGCTGGTTCTGATTGCACGATCTCACTGTTGACATTGAAAACCTACATATATTGCATCACTGCACTTGGTAATGGGCAAATTTAGGAAATGCGAACTGAGTGGGAGGCTGGCCCAGGGACAACCATTCTTCGGCGAAATGGGAAGGACGCAAACACTACAGAGTAGAGGCAACTGAGACACACAGAAATCCAGACAACACTGCGAATGAACGGCAAAGCATTTTGCAACCTGTAGGTCACCTTGACATTTAAAAAGCAACAATGACAAGACGGTTACCTGGTTAGGTTTTTTTGTATCTACTCCAAAACTGGGCGGCTTCATTTCTGCTGAACGGAAACACAGGACGACATCGGACTGGAGATGTTCAATATACTGCGGGTGTTATATAGCTACACACCGCAGTTTCTGAAGCGCAATCCAGAGGAACGGATAGACAATCGAGTCATGTCATCCACAGCAACAACAAGATATCTTCGTTCATCCACAGTAACACCAAGCAATCTTCCAACATTGAAAGGAACACCAAGTAACCTTCCTTTAACCACAGCAACACCAAGACAACCTTTTTCATCCACACCAACACCAAGACAACCTTCCTTCATCCAAAGCAAAAACAACCAACCTTCTTTCATCCACAACAAGACTAAGCAACCTTTTTTCATCCACAGCAAAACCAAGCAACCTTCCTTCCACCACAGCAACACCAAGACAACCTTCTTTCATCCACACCAACAACAAGCAATCTCCATTCATCCACAACAAGACTAAGCAACCTTCCTTCATCCACAGCAACACCAAGCAACCTTCCTTCCACCACAGCAACACCAAGCAACCTTCCTTCCACCACAGCAACACCAAGACAACCTTCTTTCATCCACAGCAACAAGAAGCAACCTCCCTTCATCCACAACAAGACTAAGCAACCTTCCTTCCACCACAGCAACACCAAGCAACCTTCCTTCCACCACAGCAACACCAAGACAACCTTCTTTCATCCACAGCAACAAGAAGCAACCTCCCTTCATCCACAACAAGACTAAGCAACCTTTCTTCATCCACAGCAACACCAAGCAATATTCTTTCATCAAGCAACACTGAGCATTCTTCCTTCATCCACAGCAACACCAAGTAACCTTCCTTTATCCACTGCAACACCAAGCAAGCCCCCGACAGTTATGCAATCAACAATACAAACAGGTTAGCAATTATTCGCCAGGTGTCACCAGAAGGGCATGTTTTTGTGTAAATGAATATTCATTAACACCAGTGTCCACATTTCCGATCATGTTTAGCGCAATCAGGTAAATATGTTAATTGTTGATTTTTCGGATGTGGTAATCCTAATATGGCCGTACGAGAAGTTGTGGGCTTCATTTTACATGACACATAAAGGGCTTTTGGGGCAGTTCCTGATGCAGGGGGCTGGTTTAAAATTTTTGGTCATGCCCGAGACTGAAGGAGCTCAGATTGGTAGAGCAAACACAGACATATATATTTAACATTGGCGATAGCTGAAAGAATTCTGCTCAGCGAGAGCAGTTAAGAAACTTTAGTTTTAACAACCTAGCCGATCCGCCAGGACTCGCTTTCAGTCATATTCAGCCACGGGGGTCGGGCTTTTGAGACAGCTCATGTCTTGAAATCGCTCCGATCCTTTGTCTCCAAAAATGTTTCTTTCAGGCGATCGGTAACCATTATCCGACGCTATACAGGCACGATCGGAAGATTGTGGACATCCGGCGATAGAAATTAATGCAAATGAACAAACGGAAGAAATATTTGAAGGACTGCCTAATACCAGGGCGAGACAAGATACGGGAGTTAGACAAATCTGTATAGAAATCGTGGACAATTGGCCTAGGTTCGATTTGGGAGTTGTGCGTGACTGCTGAGCAATGGCGCCGAGTGATGTCGACCTCTTTAATTCCCACAGTGCTGTGCGCGCATCCTTTCATTGGAGCCGTCCAGCGACCGCTTGCGGTACTGCCAGACGCCCTCTCTTCTGTATGCCGATGACTTTCGAGTACTTCATGACTTGCACAACGGTTAAGGCAAACGTCAGTGAAGTAATCACTTCCAAAATACAGTCCACAGAGTAAGCAAGCGTCATGCCAATATATATACTGAAGTATTTCCTCACATCACTACGACACATGCACACTGAATGAAAAGATCTAGTTTGCCTACCGCATTGTGCTTTGCTTCACACTCTCTGTCTAATCGACCCTATGACACTGTACATTCGCTGATGCTGTTAATTTGATAGTTACACCTTGCGTCACTGAGATTAGGTCATATCGATATGTATGCAGTGTGCCAACGAACTCTCTTCAGGTTCACATCATCCAGCAGGCTTCGGAGGGAACGGACCACGTGCGGCACGATGCCGGCCGTATGTCAGCCCCTAATGTGCGGAGGCCTGTGGGGTGCACGAGGCAAACACAACGGTATCTCGAGAAGATTGATGGCCGCAGCACGCCTTTTGAAACATCCAATAAGCCAGCGCATGTCGTGCAGCGTTATCGTCATGTGAGTTATGACCGACCCTCAGCAATTAGCTACGCGGTGAGGCTTTTTCACGACAATTCCATCTGTTATCCCGAGGTGAAGCTTTCGTTATGAGACAAGCCACTGCAACCATTAATCCCATCTATCCACCTCAGTTTGGGTCTTTCCTTCCCACGCTGTCCCTTCAAAGTGCCCTGAATGATACAACTTCAACGTTGTCCCCTCCATTTTGCAGGCAGAGCTCTGGAAGTCTGTAGTTTGGAGTTTATTTTCTATACGTCACGACTAAAGGACCATCCAATTTGATATTAAGGGTGATGATGACAACATTCATTTACCACTGGAGTTAATTTACCACAGAATGACGACACTTTTTTTCAGGATGCCGTCATCCCATGATCCCCAGGATGATGGTGACGTGTTGTCCTAAGATATGTGTCTGACTCAAGATCTCAACAAGGCGATAAACACTTCCAGAGCTCTACAACTTGACGGAAGATTTGAGCCTCATGGTATAAGATCCTATTTGTCAGAACAGGTTGCTCTTGAGTGAGGTATTCATTGTAGTAATAATAATAATAATAATTACCGAAAATGGCTCACTTGGGAGACGTTCCTATAGGAACGTGTACATTTTTTTTTTCAACATTCCCTAATCCGATCTTAACCAAATTTTGCATGTTTTCCTTTCAGACCTAGTCTATCATCTCTCAAAATGTGGACGGTAATAATTTTCCTCCTTTTGGTAGTTGGATCATTAGGGAGACATTGAAATGTCTCCCTAACGACCGATGTCTCCCTAATGTTGAAAAAATGACCACAGCATGTCTCCCAAGTGACCTATTTGTAAATATAATTCATAGCCCATTGCATTTAATTACAAAAGCAACGTCTCAATGCACTTTACAGATTAAAACAGCAGGAAACGATTCCATAAAATATTATACAATTAAAAAATTAAAAATACAAAATGCATCACAAATTCATAAGGTATAGAGGTTTCCTGTGGCACCATGCAAGGATATATCTTCCTGAGCATGTGCAGGTCCCTTGCTCAGGAAGAGATATCCTTGCATTTTGCTACAGCAATCCGCTATAACTAATTTGCTACCTTCACCACGAAAGTTTTCAGAGTTCAATGCACACAAGGAGTAAAAACTATATCAAAACATAACAGAGCACAACAAACCAAGACTGGTAAAACATAAATTTGTTACACTTAACATAAATGATTAGAGAACGATCACTACCGAGCCTGTCGACAAAAAATATGTTTTCAGGGCTGCCTTAAAAGTGGAAAGAAGTGAGAATGAATTGTAAACATGATGGTAGTCAATTCCAAAGGCGAGGTGTTGATACAGAGAAGGCACACCTGCCGTGATGATTCGGATTGATCTAACATATCGATGCTCGACTGGGCGTTTTGACTGACGAGCGTGTGACTATGGTATTTTGTGAAACCACCAAAAGATCTGGTGGAAAGACAGCTGCTTCCTCGTGTAATATATTGTAAACAAAAAGCAAAATCTTAAACTCAAAATGCTGAGCGACAGGAATCCCATGAAGACGACGTAGAACGGGAGTAATGGTGCTCGTGTTTTCTCGTTCGAGTAACAAGGCGAGCAACCGAATTTTGTAACAATTCTAAACTGTGAATCAAGTTATCAGGAAGACCGCGAAGACGACTACTGCAGTAATCTAACCGTGATGTAATCAAAGCGTGAACAAGTCGTTCGGTAGTGCTGGGATCCAAACATATTTCGAATTTTGCTTATGCGATGTAAAGCAAAGAATTCCAATTGACATATCCTTGAAACATGGGTAGCCATGTTACGACTGTGTAGAGGCCTTTCCAAGATAGACTGCACAGCCAATACAGCAAACCTCTTTCATTTCTTCAACACATATTAACAAGCGGCATTATTAAAACAAAACAAAACGAAACAAAATACAGACAAGGACTCCCTTACCAGCTGCACGGCAAAAGATGAAAATAACGAGACTTTCGTTTCAATACCAAAAGCGAAACTGGTTTTAATTGAATGGGTGTATTTGGCAAAGAGCACACAACGTAAAACAAATATGGAAATTATGGCACGAGAGGAAAACGTGCAGTTTGGCTTTGTAATAATATGCAGTTGTGTGTGAATCATTAATCGAAATACACCTATAGGAAGAGTGGCTGCTTGTAAGCTTGACACTGAGGACATAAAGACCTGCGAATTGCCAGACAGCAAAAAGTCCAGACGTCAAACAAAGTGCGCCGTGTCCACAGTCTGGTCGTTTTGCACGTATAAATAATTCTTCACGAGGTTCGACTGAATCGCAGACAAGTAACTGCTTTCCACGGCCGCATCCACCCGAGCATTAATAACGTTCATTCATTAGGGACTCGCAATTTACGGCAGTGTCCGCGGTACTGGACCATACGTAACAGAGTACTTTTTTCAATCAGACTGGAACAATTGACTGCAATTAATATTATGCTGACCTTAAACAGTAAGACTTCGCTGCCGTATGAGCGGCACCCACTGCAATGCCAGCTCCATCAGACCCATTATGTTTCAACATGAGAGTGGAGAGAACGAAAAGAAAACAATGCTCTCGACTTGTGAAGGAACAATCTTGACATACCACACGGCGCGAGGGGTCCATTCGTGGCCAGAACATATGGGACGAGGGGACGTGTGAACGAGAACAAACGCCCTTATCTTTCATAGCGGGTGCGACAGCGTGGCGCTAGCTGGCCTCCGTGAAAATGAATGCGGTGGACGTTGAGAACTTTCCGTGAACTTGTATATTAATTAGTCGAGTCTGTTCTAGCCATTCTGGCAATTGAAAAGCCCGTAATTGAAGGCTTCATATTCGACGCCCATTTAACCATGAAACCCTGGACTGATTGTCATCGAGCTGCACGAGCTACGTAAAAGCGCGAGAATGTTAGAAACGGGGAGACCATCCATCTCGGCCATGGGGAGGCTACAGGAGTGAGAATTCTTCTGAGAGTATAAACATCTGGACTGTCATTTGTAGAAATAATTTCCATTCTGGCAAAGGCGGATTTGAATTTACTAACGTTACGCCGATATCGATCTTTCACAGGGGGCCTCGATCCATTTGGGGCAAGATATGGGACGGAGAGAACCCCCCCCACCTTTGTGTTGGTCATTGTTTGATCGGATTCTCAGGAATTCTTTACAGATTTCTAGGGGGGATGTGTTAGGTAACAATAGTCTAGAGTGTGTACCGGGTTTCGACAGGTAAGGGGGGTTCTCCACCGTCCCATATCTTGCCTGGTATACCTCGATCTGTCCTGGTGACGCCACACTTAGAACACAGCTAGGCCTGTTACGGTTGTACATACGTACCTACAGCTTTCTCTTGTAGTATCAATTAAGGAATATGTAGCTATGTTTCTGCACTTTAAATGACATTTGTTTAAGCGAGCCAAAGTCCAAAGACAAGCTTATAAAGGATTAACAAGAACAGGTAAAAAGAATAATAACTCAGGACTTTGCTTTGGCGCTCAAAAGGGTCAACTCGATTGTGTGTGTGTACTACACAGTTCTAAAGGTGACAGTTCCTACAGTGTAATTCGACAACCTGTCCCAGGAGCCATTACTGCGGTGGCACAACGCTCCTGGACAGGTGGTACGCGCGCGTTACATGCCTCTCCGATCAACAGGGATCAATAGTGATTTGCTAGTATGCACGCGCGCGTCAATCATGAGCGTCGCACGTATATGAGTACACTTTCACCGCAGTTAATATCTTTTGAAGTAGTCTAATATCGGAAGCGTCTCTTTTCTTCATTACTTATGTGCATTTCGTGGCATTTCATCTGATACTGAAAAGCAAGTATGGATAGGATATACACTCGTAAATACACTGTAAGTACAGTACACAATTAGAAGCTATAACTAAAACAAAAAAATCGTGTTTTAGTTTTGCAGGAGCTGTGTGGTGTGACTGTACCTGACATCTTGTCTCTTGTGTCTTGTTTCAGTAGTCGTTCTTGGCGATTAATTTTATACTGAGCCAAAAAACAGGGACAGGTGCACGTTCCGACACTGGAATTTTATTTCATAACGTTCACTTTAATACCGACAGACTTGTTCAAGTCTAACCTTGTTTTACAGCCAGATAGTTCAGTAAGGGCCTATGGGACTGCAACAGTATTATAACGAAGTAATCAGAAGTCTCCTAGGAACGGACCAATGCCATCAGACCATAATTGTTGGGGCGTTACATCGATATACTGCCGAGTTAAATGGACCTCGTTCACAATATGACCATTAAGAGCGTATTCCTCGAAGCCGTTTTATTGATTACACGCTCTTGAATCGAAAGTAACCAGTTTATTATTGTCTATTAATATTGTTTCAATTTTCGTCTAAATACTTCATTAGCGTCTAAAATGTGGCAGATATTTTGTCGATGGCTTTACATTATTCATCGAAGTCAAATATACCCTTTTTTCGTTGCAGGGATCGCCTCACTTTCAATTCAAAAATGCCTGCTTGTGAACGAGACCAATATTCGTCCGCTGTAGGTTACCGAAGTGTGACGTAATTTAGAACCAGGAAGTGAAGTACGGACGATGGAGTACACACGCGTGTTGGTTCATTCGCTGGTTCTCGAGCTATTGCTTTTTGCACAGGTAATGAGTCAGTTCGGTATGTCAAAAGGCAAGTTCTTTCGCGAGAGAGTCAGCGTGTGGCTGGCCCGATAGGACAGACTATCGCGCGTGCGCAGCTGTTTTCGAATAGCCTCGTAATGAGCATGCCCTGTTGAATTACCGAAATAGCTCATAATTGTGCACGTGACGCATTCAGTTCGGTACACTGTAGGCTGTGTGGGAAACAAGGCCGGAATAGGCTGATCACCAAGGCGTGTCGCTGAAACAGCCATCGTCACAAAATACTTGATTCTCTCACAACCGGATAACCGTACTCGAAAAATCTTTGTGAGAGTCAGTCTTCAACAGATTGCTTGCGCCCACTAAATCGCGTGACCTATCATGGGTATCACTCCTACGGCAACGTGAATTTTGAGTGTTGTCTACAAACAGTAATGCCGATTTAGGGTGTGGTACCTAGCAAATCAGTAAATGTAGTCAGAGTACGGTACCCTGCCGTCTGCTTTATTTTTGGTAAATGTTACTTATGAAAACGTTTGCTTTTAGTGAGCACCGCGTTTGTTGATATATATTCACTATGGATAAATTAACGGGCGCAATCAGTCTATTTAAAAGAACACAGTACAGCGAGGACGTCAAAGCTTGTACGAAATGCCCAACCTAGAATGGTCCCGAATATTCTTAAGCTTCGGCCTCGAAATAATTGCCACAGACATACAATACTGTTATGGCACACGACCCCGGTACGTTGTGGTGTCTAGACAATGTCCATATGTCACTTATTTTTATTCGGCCCGTTATATACACCAATGTTTGTCACAGCAATGATTAACCACCCACTTTTTTACTTGATTCAGAAAATAAATAGAATGAGAAGGATGCGTGTATTTCAATGTACAGGAATTTCACAACACAAGTGAAACATATGCAGACAGGGGCAATTGGTATTTTTTTTTGAGCGGACCAACAAAATCAAAACATATCTTCCATACAAGTGTAATATAAACGTACTTTTCCCTATTTTGTGTCAGACCTGTTTCAAAGAGACCCCCAAATGTGCATTGATACACATTGGTTTTCCAACTATGAAGAACCGTGTATTACTGAGTTTTGTTTGTTTTCGCCCGTTTTTTTTTGAAACCTTGTTTATAAATCTCCTTGGAGGCGATTGTCAGGATCTTTGTGTCTCGATTTCCAGTTATATAGAAGACGGTATCTAGATTGGGACTGAATGCAGCTTTACACATCTAAAGCATTTAAGTCGATTTGCTTAATTATATTGTAATTTCGGTCATTCATAATCGCAACTTTAAAACGAATATATATCTCTCTCCACTATAAAAAAATGACATTTTTTAAGTGATAAAGTGTATTGAAAATCAATAGACATTTCAACCAGGGAACAAAATTTCCCAATTTCATGACATGGTGAGGTCTTTTCGGAATATTTTATGCTGCATACACGATCAACTAAAGGGAGGGGGTAGTTACTGAAGTGTTTTGCCCAAGACTTCGAAATCATGGTGAAATATGGCAAACAATATGCGGACGTATAATTTATTGAGTTTATTATTTAATCCGTTCGGTTAGAATCTTTCGGGCAAAATTAAGGTTATCGAGTTACGAACCTGGGCAGAGGAAAAAAGCAGCTAAAATACATTCAAATGCATACCATACCAGTCTGATCGAGTCCTTGGAGGTTGTCTGGAAGCTTGTAACCCATCGTTTTGAGGGAGAGGGTCAGTGAAGCGGAATTAATGGAGTCAGAGAACGCCCGCGTCTAAGACCCCCCCGCTTTAGGGGTGAGTGTTTTCAAGACACAAACACCTGTATGCACCAAGGCGATTCCGCTTCAGAAACTGATGATTTATCGCACTCATTTTACCCCATTAGCGAGAAAAAAGGGACGGCAGTGCAGCCGTGTTCCAAAGTGGACGCACTCGAGCCGGATGGAAATACGGGTAACCATCGGGGCGGGAACGCATTAGCAACTCCAGGGTCTTTCCTTCATGCATTCCCACGGCCTTGCGAGAAAGAGAGCTGTGCCCTTTGTTGTTACCGGCGAGACGAAGATCGTTTGGCATTGTCCAGGAAAATGAGTGGAACCACAGCTTGATTTGGCTCATCTCACGGCAACCCAGGTCACACGGACATGCTGTTTTGAAATGATTCCTATAATTATCTTATCCGTTATTGAAAGTCTTCACAATTTCGGTTGTGCTTTCTGTATTGAGAAGTCGACACATTCCTGTAATTCGGGAGTCCAGAGCACCGACTTCGAAAGAAATGAGTAGACTTTCATAGCTCATTTGCCCAGAAATCATGCACTCTCGCGAAATCGGTTTTGTCACCTGTGTTTGCTGTTGTACTACCCGTTAGAACTTCCGGCACGCGTGCACGGTGGCAAGCCACGGCATCCCATTGGTCAAAAGTAAATTCGACGCGTGCGTGCGCAGGGCGAGAGTGTTGCATGAATCACTGTAAAAGCTGGTCACCCACCAGACAGGGGCTAATGTATCCACCCCAAGTTGAAATGCACCCTCACCAGCGACAGAAAGACTGACTGGTACGTAAGTTTCCAACCGTGGTCTTGTTCTCGTTCGGCGTGCACGCGAAGACCATACTTTCAAGAAACAAAAAATCGTTGCGCGTACTCAGCGTGCTCCGCGTCAAACACACTTGCACGCCTATGCTGTGAGTTCGTACCAAAGGACTGTCAATTTCGTTTAGAAACACGCCCTCTTTTGTTCCCGCTCGGAGCGGTCGGTGGCTGCAGTTACAGTGATGGACTCTTGCGTAATGTCTCGCTGCAGCCAAGTAATTCGGACAAGGTGTAAGCTCGGATATTTGCAAAGCAAGTAAAAATATTTGCACAGCAATAACCGGTTACCAGCCAAAGCGCCATGTCATGTTATGCATGCTTTTGCCTCTGACTGCTTGTAGGCTATTTTTACTAATCAGATAAACTTTGCCGGGCTACGGTTTTTTCCCCAGCAGCTGTATGAATTATTGGGCTGTTTTTACTGCGGACAATACTTGTCGGGAAATGCAAATATGCGTGCCGATCACGCTAGCTGAAAACCTAACTGTTGGTTGGTAACCTTTTTTGATGTGGAAACATTGTCTCTGCTATTCGAGTACATGCGTTTTGCAGCTCTGTGAAATTGTCCAAGTTTACGTTTACAGGCTGCATCCGAATCTGTTGTCTAGAGCTAGGTCTGGGTCTTCCCTCCATTGGAAATGTGCGGAGATGCGTAGACAATAGACCAAGCCGTAACTCTGGAAGCCCGTTTCGGACACGGCCTCAGACTCGTTACGTGATCCGTGCGTGCGTGTGGCCCAGCCCACGGCTCTCCCGTCATTTATTCGTTTCTATAATTCAGGTTCAGTAATGGAACTGTCTGGGTGTACCGATAGGCCACTACGCCGGATCTTTTTGACAGCTGCCACTTTCCTGGGTGGGTGGAAAATTCCTGAGTGATGGAGCCTCTTCAAATTTGGTAAAAAGAATGTCCCACTTGATGGGATTCGAACCTGGGTCCCTGGTGGTGTGAGCAGTGGCGGAGCTGTGTATTGTGGGAGAAGTGTCAGCTTCAGATTTTGAAAACAAAACGCCCGTTCATTATGTGTATAGTACACCATGCCGGTTCGTTTCCAACAATGAGGACACTTAACCTTTGCAACGACTCTGATTAGTGGTGAAAGACTGTGCCAGCGCTCTTTCAAATCTCAGATATGAAACATTTTTGTAACACCAAACCAAACCAACATCAACCCCCCCTCCCTCCAAAACAGAAAAACAAGCACAGTATAACAGAGCACAGCCCAGCACAGCAAAGTTTAGCAAAGCAGAGACCAAACCAAAGCAGAGCAAAGCAAACGGAAAAAAGTACTCCTGCAGCACGTTGTTCAGTTCAAAATAACAAATTGAGAGCATTACCAGGAGCCTCTTTCAGTTTAAACTTTAACCACGTTGAGCCACGTCTGCTCCAACCAGACATGCTTTTATCCATTTAACCTACAAAATGGATAATGGTGAGGACCGATATTGCAATAATGTGTGTTTTTCCGCCAGTGAGAAATGTGCCCGTTCACAATGACTGCCCCTGCTGAAGGAAATGAAATTAGTGCGTGTCTGCTTGGCCACTTTCGAGGAGACGTGTTCAACATTCGAAAGCACACTCATGACAACCGACGACCCATATATTGCAACGAGTGTGTGTGGGTGTGAGTTTGTTTCTGCATTCAACTGGGGACCCTGAACAATAGAGGAAAATAAGGTCCCCGATTGACAGAGGGTCCCCGATTGACAACTGTGTACAAAACATATGGGTGGTCTTGTAAAAAAGTAGAGGTACAAACAAAAGAGGAACAATAGGGGGTCCCCAGTTGCAGGCAAATACACACTTGTGTGGGTGAGTTTGTTTCTGCATTCAATTGGGTACCCTGAACAATAGAGGACAAGAAGGTCCCTGATTGACAGAGGGTCCCCGATTGACAACTGTGTACAAAACATCTAAAAAGTTAAAGTACAAACAAAAGAGGAACAATAGGGGGTCCCCGGTTGCAGGCAAATACACATTTGGATGGGCTCATACGTGGGGCCTTGTGAACCGGAACAATGGGAAGTACCCCACAAGGCCAGTTTTTACCTTGTGGGGTACCAAAATTGGTACCCCACAAGAATTTCACGAAACTGATATTTGAAACTGATATTTGGTGGTTTTGTTTTGTATTTGTGGAGTGCCTACTCACGCAATGGCAAGGAAGCGGGATTGGCGCTGGGCCAGGAGTGAGAATGTCTGGGCATAAGATTGATATTTTGTCTCAAATAGGACCATGGCAAATGTAAAGCCTCGCGGAATTCCCGATACTGACCTCTTTTTGGTGTTGATTAACAAGAACCTCGATCTGTCCCCGCTTCAATGGGAAAAGGGGTTAGAGAATTTCCCCTTATACACAATGTATGTGACCAGAGCATATACATTTATAAGGACAAACGCAGACAAAACTGATGAGAATTAAGCTTTGATTTTATTTGGCAAAATCAAACCGACTTTCAAACTGAACACCCGTAGCACATAATATGCCATCGCCAACTCAGAAAAGTATCCCTTTTGACCCTGAAAGGGATTTGGATTCACAGGACCTGCATTCCGGGTAAGAATGAACCAGGAGTTTGAAAGCATTATGTAAAGCTACCTTCAAGTCATGTAAATGAATAGCGTGATCATTTTCAGCACCAGAGGTTGCATATACAATAGACGAATCTTTAAAATAGGCTGTATAAGTCAACGTCGCATTCGCCCTCATTAAGGGTGATTAAATGCACCTTTCCACAAATACGTCATCCGTGCACGTCGTGTCTTTATGTGTAGGTTGAGGATCGTGTGCATTGAAATTGTACAGGAGAAAACGTGAAAATTCGATGCAGGTATACCAAACGCACCGAAAAGCGAACTTGTGAAAAGAGTGACAGTCTCAGCTTCGAAATCAGATTCAGATGAAACCAATAGGTTAACACCAGAATAAATCATGACAGAATTGATAGCAGTGGTTCATCATCTGATAACCTCGAAGGCAACAAGCAGGCAAAACTAATTACAGTGGCCCTATAAGCGCCAATTAATCAGTATACGGAGGGTGAGTGCAATAATTGTGTGTAGGTGCATTCTACTCAGTATCATTTAAACCCTTGAAACCATCATTTCTCCATAGTAAGAAGGTTGATCCAATTAGTTGCGTAACCTTTGACCATATTTAAAATCGACGTGCAATCCTTAATAGATTGTTGCCTCCTGACATTATCGAGCTTGGAGTTTTGGGATTGTTTTGGTTGGGGGAAGATGACATTTCGCCGCAGACTTGTCCTTGTAAAAAATTAATGGTTGCATGCCGCAAATAACAGGAAAAACATGCTCGGATTCACAATCCGAACTGGACTTTATTTGCTGGAAAGACTGCCGTTTGTAGGTCGGTGGCACAATTAGTTGCAAGTTTACAAGATTTACAAGATTTAGAGGTCTACATATTTACTGCAGTATTCATTCCATTACTGTTTTGAGTTAACTCTTTTGGGAAAAAATGTGGTATTTTAACGAAACGCTTTCAAACGATGGCCGACCAGCAATCATTAAGCAACAGAACCAACTTTTTGATTTCTCCAACACCTAAAACATTCTGGGCGGAAAATGTGCTATGGTGTGCCAGACCCTAATATTTGCTTTCTTTTAGAATTTTTGCGATTTCACGAAAAGGGTGTTACCTACATGTAAGAATAAAACTAATAACGTTTAGATTTATGTCCAACGAAATACAAATAAATGAAACAAAATGAAACTAGACGAAACATGGGTAAGTAAAGTTGATGGAACAGAGAAAAACGAATATAAATCGCCGTGATCCAGTGGTTCGCGTGCCCTATCCACGTCTGCTGTGGTTTGAGGGCTCAAACCCCAATGTTATGGGTACCACGGCAAGGCGGATCCAGAACAAGTTTTCGGTGGGGGGGATAAAGTTTGATATTATGTATAACATTTACCGGACTTCCTGGGGGTTGAAACAAAATTTATTTCTCTTTTACACGCATATAGAAGAAAAGGAAATAATGCGCACAAATGCCTTTATCTCATTATTTCATTTCCGTTCATTTAAATGGAACGAGTGAGTGGAAACGAAATTAGAAGCATCAGTAACATAGATGCACCAGTTACATAGTTCCCTTCCCCCTTTTCTCCAAAAAGGTGGAACATATAGATGTTATTATTGGCGATGACAGTGGTTATCAGGATTTTGTTGGCGAAAACATTTTACCGTGCAATGAACGCGTGTTGAGGATGCTGGTGACTTAGAGCGGTCACTGTGACTAAAGGAGGCTGGTGTTGCTATGACGACGATATATGTAATGAAATGATGACGGCATTTAACACTACCATGGTATTAATAGAATGCACGACCAATGCTTCAACTTGAACAGAACATTGCTCAAACGTTGGAAACGAGACGTCTTTTGTCAGGCGTCATCACTTCAGGAAAAACTGAATTGGTATAGCTCATACAAAGAGTTAGTCTTTCTGGGGCGTGTAGAGGATTGCAAGACATGGATTCATGAAGAAGTCGCCCCATATACGCCCATCTCTTATCTGGTCATTGTACGGCTGACATTCTTGACGCACTCACCATTTATGACGTTACTGTAAGTGTAAAAATAAATGCGCGCGTGTGAATTGTGAGGATCCGCTTTCAGAAATGTGTCCTCGCGCTAGGGAAACGAAAAAGGTTTTGCAACACCTGCCCCGTTCACATGCGAGGCCAAGAGACGACGGCGAACTCGTCTAGTATAAAACAGCATTGCTCCTATGTACACCGCGCACCACACGATCGATAATGGCAATAAAAAGGCTGTATTATTCCAGGCATCAAATGACTCAAAACGCCACACTTAAGAGCCACCAGCGGCATTATACGAGCCGTTCATGAGCCATCATTTGCTCGTTTTTACAAGGTTTCCCTGAAGCGCTCGCTACTTTCTCGAGCGCTGCTAAGGAGCTTTTACGCCGTTCGGCCGCGCCTATATAATTGGCGATCACCAGATCAAAACACACGGTGGCCACCAAGTGGTCTCGCCATTATCACACCTGTACGGCTTACACGAGCTGCACCTTTTGAACACACCAATAAGGAGCTGCTCCCCGCTCCGTTATTTCAGAATCGTTTGATCCGTAGTGGACTAATGCTGTGTATTGGGTTGAGTTCAACAGGCCAGACCGACCCAAAACATTACGGATTACAAATCCAAAGCCAACTCCAAACCGATCTCAGCCCCCCAAATCTGACCCGATCCGACTCGACTAATACTGAAATAAAGGCAACACGAAAAAATATATGGAAGGTCTGGCCAGGTGAAATTGCCTTTTTATTGCTGTCCACTTTTCATGCCTAAACCTAACTGCGTTGGTGAATTCTTTGAGGAAAAGATTATCCCGAGAGCTCAAAACTGTAGCCACGTAACGGTATATCTTTCACAGTTCCAGTTAAAGTGCAGACATTCAAACTGTGAGGGAAATCATCGCACATCTCAGACAAACCGGCAATGCGACTCCGTGGTGACAAAGCAGCATTAGAATGTCCACACTGACTCTCTTCTTCTTTATTTATTTATCTATTTTTTGGGGGGGGTATCAGAAAGGAGGCAATTACTCGTGGGTTTGGCATAAATTTTGAGTATCGCTCTCCGCGCTGCTGGAATAACTGCAGAGGATGCCTGCAGACAAGGGCGGATCCATAACCCTTTTTTGGGGGGGGGGTCGGGTCAAATACTGGAAAAATTCCTTCACATGATCTTAGGGTTCAGGTAAAATTAGACTGTCTTTTCACACTTTGGGAAAGAATGGAAATAAAATTTCCAAAAGGGGGGGGGGACGCAGAGCCCATCAGCCCCTTGTAGTTATACCCTTTCCGGATCGCCCAAAGCATACCAGTATACGATGTATAGATGGGGGTTCACTACAGCCTCTGTGACAATAAATTTTGGACCAAGTAATGCGACTTTGTCCACTTGCTATTTCAAGAACGCTCAAACAAAACCTTCCGTTTCTCAGAGGCCGCTGGGCTATACTATCCTCGCTGTACCTCGGTTCACATGGAACTGGAACAATGCTGTTCTCCAATCAAAATGCCAAATATTTTGCCTAATTTTCCACAAAACGTTTCCCGACAAGAATCCAAACTCGGATACTTTCTTCTCGTCAGAAACGAGGGAGACAAGGCTTATATCATACAGTTACTCAAGGATGACAAACCTTGATTCGTTGAGAAAGGTTGTGGCCTGGTGACCTCGAGAGAAAACGAGAAGCTAATTGATTATGAGATGTACGTGTACATCAATCACGTTGCCAAGCAACGTGATTCTGCACAGCATCCTGCGTTATAGTTTGAAGGAAATTTCAAATGCAGTGGAGAGCTACATGTCTGTTGTCCTCACTGGCAGGGCTGGGGGGGCATCTGAGGTCATGTCCCATTCCTACAAAGGGGGAGGAGGTGGCACTTCAGTCGGAAAAAATAATGCGAGAAAAGTGATTTGGGGGACTTTCGGATTTCGATATATTGTGTAAAAAGGCCCAATCCCGAAGAAATGCCATAACAGATTTGCAAGATAATTTTCCCATGCTTTTCTGGCCCCTCAAATAGTTTTTTTTTGACCTCCGTCCCTCAAACAACTTGTGGATTTTGTGAATTCCTCCTAGGTTGCGTTTCATATATGATGTAGGTTGAGTCTGATGTCTTCAAACACAGCCTACGCTGCAAAAACTGTAGTATTAAATCAACACTTTTTGGAGCTATCGGATGAAAACACAACAGGGTGCTCCTTTAACACCACTGGTGTTACTTTGCACACTTATAAGTGTTACAATGCACTGGAAGGTGTTAAAGGTTAGCACCAAATAACACACAAATTTTAGCAACAGTTAAAAATGTTGGTGTAATTCCTCTAATAACATCGGGGGTGATAACACCCGAGTTTTTGCAGTGTACACCAGCATTTTAACAACGGTGAAAAATGTTGATGTTAGTCCTCCGATGATATGGGGGGTGATAACACCCGAGTTTCTGCAGTGTACACGTTTTATCATCCAACGGAACAAGACGTAGGGTGGTTGACAACAAAAAAGCACAAGGTCGCTGTTCACATCTGGACCTTTCCAGAAAAATAAAACACCAAAATCTGGCTGTTGCTCTTCATTCCTCCTGCCTTAGAAATTCGACACAAGCAACTGTGCAGAACAAAGTAAATCTTGTGCGATACCAAATCGGCGCAAAAACCTTAAAAACACAGCCTGTTGGGCATTAATCTACGTTCATAAACGTTCTGCTAGACATTCTAGGAAGTCCCCCACCAAATGTTTCCTCCCTGCCTCCCCCCATGTAATCGCTCTTTAATTCCCCTACCATCTTTCAACTGGTCCGCCCTTACACGGCTGTAACATAATGAACTAAACTGCCTTGCCATTAACGCATTTCTTGTCCGTGTTCTCAAGGTGCGGAGAGCGTTCATCGAAATTGCACCCGAGGGAAACGCGGTAAAACGAAAAAAATTATCCAGATTCTGATTGTGCAAACAAGAAACATCATTTTGTAGTCTTTGGAAGTTTTCATCACCAATCATGAATTATTTCTTTTTACCTGTTTGTGAATGGAGAGCATTTCAGATTTGGGAAATCCGGCGTTATGGCGAGAATAGCAAATGTTTATGTTACACTTCAAAAGTATGAATCTCACGAAAACCTCGTGAGGGATTTTGCACAAAATAATACATGTACATATTATCTACAATACACAGTATTTAAAAGTATACAAGATAGATTTGGCAGATCTTTATGCATTTAAAAACCAGTGAGTTATGTAGCATCAAAACAATTTCAGCGTCCTTACAACTTTTGACCACGACTAGACTCGCAGCTTTAGTACCTGCCTGTCTCAGCGAAGGGCAACCAACCACTGAATTTCTTCAAAGCGGGTGGCATATTCATAATTTACTGAAACACACAGTGGGTGACATATTACGTAGCTCAGGGAATTATCTTTGTGACGTTCATGCATCCTTTTGACAAAGATGAAAATATTGCGTACTTACCTCCTTGAGGACCCTCGAGGTCGACTCCCGCTCGTGTCGTTGATGTAACGGAGTTGTTAAAAAGCACCTCGGTGGAAGGCGCGTGCGGAGTCATTGTAGCTTGCGTTTCCGCTGACAATTCCCCCTGGGTCGCGGGAGCTCTGGTGAGGTTCGTCCCGGGCTGAAAAGAGCCCGAGACGACATTTCCGACCGTGGACAACGGGCTTGATGTACTCGTTCCCGGCATTTTCGAGTCATGCTGAGTAGCGACGGTCGTCTCCTCCATGGTCTCCTGGGGAGCTGGCGTGACGTCGGCGAGATCCGTCGCCGGGGTCGGCAGGGTGGCTGGGGTTGACCAACGCGTAGGGGTATGGCTGGGTTTTGATGGGTGTGCAGAGGACATGCCGGCTGGGAGGGAAGGGGAGGCGGAATAATTTGGCCGGCTAGAAAGACCCCCCTGCCATGGGTGTGATGTGGCTTCCTCGAGGATGGGCGTAGTCGGCGGTAGACTGCCGCTAGTTCTTGCATAACTTGTTCCGGAATCGGAATGAAACTGCATACTTGCCTTGCGTGCATCAGGCACAAGGGTGAAAGAATCAACGGTTCGGAAAAACAGACTTTGCTCCGAAGAAACTTGTGTGGGCTGTGCTGTCCAATAGGTGGGTGATACTGTGGGCATAGCGGGGTCGGCCGCCCCTCTGCGATTCCTCCGTGTCTTACTTGGAGATTTTCTCCTGAAAATATGTATCTTTGAACCGTCATTAGCGCCGTGTCGCGCGCTGCTGCCCCGTAAGGCGTCTTGCATATTATCAGCGTTATGGTAAATCGCACTGTTGGAGTCGCGTACCGAAGGCACCTTGGAAACATCCCCTACCAAATTGGTCGGGAGAAGCCTGCCCCTGCTGGTGGCGACTTGGGGCGGTGGGGCGTAACCGTCCAGCTCGCTCCCCCGGGTGGAGTTCTCCTGGAGGTACTCGCTCACCGTGCCCGCAGCGCACAGCCACAGGTATCCCTCGCGGTGGTGGGACGGCATGCCCAGGACCAGCAGCAGGATCGGTAGAGCCACGAGATTGCCGGCCGAAGCCGGATTGGTCGGCCTCTCACCTCTTCGCCTCCCCAAGACGGAGGTGGTCTCGTTTTGGTGAATCGTGAAAGATAACGGCGGCCACCATTCACGCATTGCTGTCTCTCGTTGCAAAGGCCCCCTTTGGAATCGGCCAATATCCCCCAAAGCGGGCGAGAGCTAGCCTATGTATAACGTGACACACATCGTCACACTCTGACTGAGGCAACACAGTTCACGTTGCACGTAATGACGGCCAGTGAACCATCGCTCGTCGTTAAGACCTGTGGTCGTTGATAGTAATTTGCGTGTCCACAGGCATGATCTCACTGGCATTTAACTTCAGTGCATCTCGCACGCCAGAGCATCGTGGATGTCTGCAGCAACCACGCTTGGCTAATAAAACGAGGCATGACTGTAGCGCGGTACAAAGCAATTTCAAGCCAATACAATTCCCCCGACTGCCGGTACACGCGTAGAACAGCCCAAAGGTCCAACCCTGCTAGCCTCCAGCAAGATGTAGATTAATATCAGACCATGATAAAGTGCCCATATACATATATATTGTCCGCAGACTCCAACATTAGAAGACCTCGACTCATATGAAGCACGGGGATGGAGATGTTGAGAACGGATGCAGTGGTTGCCATGGCAACGCATCACTCGCCTGCCACATACCACGTCGCTCGGGTAGGCCCGCTTGCTCTCGGGATCAGCGAAAGGTGTAGGCCTGCGGAGCGTCGCGGACACCAGCTAAACGATCTGCACTGCAACATATGAGGGATACACTAGACTGGGACTTATGAATCGATGTCAGCTTGTGAATTATGTAACAGTTTGGGAGTGAACGAAATGAAAATTTTATTTTTTTTTCGGACAATGAATACAGGAACAGTGACTGCGCTTCCACCGTATGACAGGCAGTAAACTAAATGTCATGGTGAGATCACACCTCATCGCTCACTATGCTCTTTACTTCCCGTTTTTAATGATCGACGTCAGTGCGGGTTATCTCTAAAATAATTGTTGAGATCATGAGTCATACGGTCACGGTGTGTGTGGTTCGGCCCGCGTGCAAAGGCCAACTGCCTTGCAAGGTTGGCTCCTTTCCGTAGTGAAAATAATGACGACAGGAAGATGTCCAAGAAGAAGATAGATTTTAAGCTTCCATACTAAGCCTTTTGTGACTAAATATCTGGTACACTGAGTGTTTTCAATTCACGTGAACATAACAAGTTACATTCTCCAAACTAAAGGCACTGTTGACTTACCTCGTGATTTGGGGCAAGCTTTCGCTTAGATACATAGGCCTAAGAGACGCCAGGCACCAAATACGCTGTTGTCAATGGATTAGAAGGGCATCCAGTCAGTTCCGGAGATGGTGGTCGCTATGCAAAAGCTTGCCCCGAATCACGAGGTATGGCAACAGTGTCTTTAGTCTGGGTAATTCAAATTGCTACGTTCGTGCACAAGCAGAAAACTCAGTGAACCAGATTTTATTCAAATTGACTCGATCGAAAAGGGCCTACAAACCTTTTCCCTGTGATGTCACAATCGTGCTGAACCTCTATGTGTCGTGATGGTAATAAGTGCATAGTGTTGTGATAGTAATCTACTTAAGATAAACTAGTCAAGCATGCAGCGTCTGCACATGCGCTTGCACGTGGTTGAAGCTGCCCGTAGGAATATATGCAATCACCATGGCGAAGGCGTTTCGCACGTGGTAGTATTGTTTACAATTAGCGCAATCCAGTCACGTGGGTGAAAAAGGGTCTTCTGTACGTTGAATAAGGATGTCCAAGTAGGCCTACAGCGCGCACAGGTCCGTCATAGTTTTGGGACAATCACGGAGAGATAAGTATCCAAAAAAAAACCACAAAAAAACAAGACAACTAAAGGAAGTTTTACAAATTGTAATGCTTGAGTGAAATACAAAGATAAGCAATTTACAAAATATTAACATTCACCGATACCGGCGACATTATACAGAACTGGTTCGGAAAACTTTGGCTATAGGTTTGGAATTTTGATGGAAATGGGGAAATGATTAATCACGTGACTTCAACATGAATATACTTCAAACCAGTCTAGATCGTAGCAGACTACCACCTTCCTGGCCTGGACTGCGAGTCTGGTTCCTATACCAAAAGATTCCGACTGCGATGAGAGATCTTCAGATTCGGTGCCGGTAGCCGCCAAGATCTTCTGACAAAACAGGAGGAATTCGTTCGGTTTCTAACACTACCCCTAAATCTGCCTAGCTTTTCCGAAACTTTCGTATATTTCTTGGGCAGTGCCGTCAACATTCGTGATATCTCAGGATCGTGTATAAATGCTTTCTCTTTACATTCCTCAACATGCACCACAGATTCGAAAAGAGTTCCTTAGTTTTTCTTTCCTTTATTTGTTTTGGTTTTTTAGTTTTGTTTGCACAGTAATCCCAACTCTCAATTATGACACCTGCCCCTAACTCACAGTGGAGGCATCCTAGCAGAATTTCCGGTTCTATTTTTGCGGTCGACGAAAACCTGCCGTCAAATATTTGCAGCGCGTTTCTGCCCCACTTCATATCCATGGTCCATGGTGTCGTCACATGGATAGACTAACAGGCAATAGACAAACGATCTTGGGTTATTGGGTACCCCATGCATGGAGTCATGCAGAGATTGCATTTGCAACATGAATAATTCGAAATGTCGAAAGCAAGTTCTATCCACACACACGTCTGGCCTTCATAAAATTTGCTTGACTAGAGCTCATTTGCCTCTACATGCAACATTCTTTCCCCGAAACATTTTACTACAAGGGCATAACCTTGCTTCGCATCGGTCTGGTATTAAGCTGCAACGTGATGACACCGCACTGTGGGATACTTCCACGAGTCGAGTAACCAGCTCAAACGCAATACGGCCAAGGGGAATCAACTTAATTAAGGTATGTCTAGAGAGGGCGCTACGCATACATTACCACAGCCAATACGTTTCGAAGAAGAAGTCATCCTTGCGGTGGCGCAATGCCCGTCCCGCAGACAGGTGGTACCGGAGTTGTATAAAGACAGTGAAACGCCAGCTTCAGACTTTGGAACCAAAATGGCTATTTGTTATGTGTGCAGTGCAGCAATTATTTGTTAATTTTCTGTGCGCACTGACAGATTTCGGTTTCAACAATTAGGACACTCATGTCCCAACTCTCTCCATTGAAAGCTCTTGGTGGTACGGGTCTTCTGATTTGTCAAAATGTACGCGGAGGTCAAGCTTAGGGACGCGCGTATAATTGAAGTGCGACTGGAGTAAATATGGGGTCTCTTCAATGAAGTCTATAATATATAATAACGATAATTATGGAAAATATGAGTACTTATAGCAAGTTCTTTGCGAAAGGTTTTCCAAAGAAAGATATTGGAAAGGAACATGAGTCCATGTACGAAAATGCATCCTATGTTTTCTTTTCTTTTTACAGTGACGTAAAAATGTGACAACAGTTCAGTAACTAAGTACATGTAATTAGCACAAACAGCTTTCACAAGTGACGTCAGTTCCTCTACGACATTTAACGGTCTAAGCAGGTGACTACACTGCAAAGGGTGAGGTAGATAAAGCGGCTTTAAATAGCTTCTTGCCGCAACACGTTGTGGAGAATCACCGAATTCTACACGCACGTTGATTATTTTCAAACAATAAATTAGACCATCGCTGGATACACTTAAGGTTTAGTGGCATTTTATTTTATCCCCCTTAAAATTATTTTTCGTTTGGAGATCATTATTTTAGAGGCGAATGGAGGATCGCTAGGGGAATGGAAGCAGAGCTGCAACTCCATGACAGTGATTTGGGGGAAGGGGGATGATGGAATCCTAAATCATCCGGCCATGGAACTCGGGAAAAGTGGGAAGGGCGACCGGTACTCTTCCCGATATGCTTGATTTCGGAGGCCAGACTTAACTACAAACGGAACCTTTGTCCTTTCCTGCTCTTTTGTCCTTTCCGTCGCTATTTTGTTGTTGTTGGGCAGTTGAAATGTGGCCTAAATATGCTATTTCCGCTAGGGATCGTCAAAACAAACGGAGGGGTGTTATCAAAATTATGGTTCAGCAAACGGTGAAATAAACGGCGATATCTTCTTTATTTTGGACAATGAGATTCATTGTCATTCCGAAACAATGCGTGTCTTGACTTGGGGAAAACAAGTTGTTGCTGAATAGACAATCTTGGTTAGGGCCTAATTGTACCAATCTTTGCCACGTCTCTGTAACACAAAAACAAAGGAGCCAATTTAAGCCCTTTGCCGTTCTATGTTACGCATCTATATTAGGTCTACACCTCACGTATAATATTCATACCCTCACTTAGTTAGTGCGCATGCGCAATGAATCCCAGTCCAGCGCCAGAAGCCAGTAAAATGGCTCTTGACTGTGGCAGGTGGACACCAAAGTAATCAAGGTCAGATAAAGTTGTTTACCCCTCATTTCCACACCGATTCGAATTTAAACACTCAAAGTTCCTTTTGCTAACTCGGCACACCATACATATCCACTTTCTGCCAATTTTTGGCCCGTCTTTGTCACGTATCTCCAAAGTAACAGAGGCAGACGTTGGAAGTGAAGCCAACATTTTAGGGGGGATTTTTTTCCCAGTTTTGCCGGGTTTTCTCTGACATTTCTGTGCTTGTGAATGGTGAGGAATACCATGAACGCGCTGATGAGAAAGTATCATGCAAGAAGGAGACTGCATGGGTGAGAATTTTCCTTTCCTTAAATAAAGGTTTATGTTTATGCCTTTTATTCGGGCATTCTCACGTACCAGTGCAATGTAGTAAAAGTCAACTCGTACCCCGATTCACTCGTCTCCAAGTGTGTGTGCGTGTATACCATGCCCCAAATCCAGACATCTCATTTTCAAAGTTTGACCGCTGCAGGACTCAGTGCGGAGATTTGAATCCGCACGAAAAACAAACCTCATTTCTGACAAACGGCTCTCGATCTCGAAGAAATGAACTGATCGATACAAACGATTCATCAGTCTTCCAGAGAGTATCACCAATGATCTGAGGGAACTGTCAGACTTGGGCACTAAGTACGGTGAAAAAATGCGGAGAATGACGAAAATTGGTTCCCAATGAAAAACGAAGTGAATTTAAAAAAAGGTTTTCTACCTAGAGCTTTTTTTATTCATAAGAGTTAATAACCTTTCATGCGGCATCAAAGTTATTTGAAGGTAAGGTAAAAACGATATTTTTTCATCACGAACCTATAACGTAGAATCGATATTTGACCTCTTTGGTTATTTTTAGGAGATGTTTTTTTACTAGAAGCTTTGAATATCACCATTTGATAGGTTCTTGTCAGTTGATTCACACACGAGGTCTTCAAGGGAAATGGCAGTACAAATCCCTCACAGGGGTCACCACCGATATGCGTCGTCTGCTCGAATAATTTTGTCAGGCCGACGACCATATGTCACTATTGCGCACGCGCCAGTACGCAAACTAAATGCACGCACAGTCTACGGAGACCGAACATACGTGATACCTCCATCAGGCCGAGCTAGTCCAAAACGTGATGTATCAAAATAAAGGAGCTGACCTTTAGTCCTTTGCTTTTGTGAAGTATCTCTTAGATTTACATCAAAAAAAGCCGAGCCAGCCCGAGAGGTATTGTATCTTTTGTCGATATATAACGACAATTACACACTTAAGTATGCAGACTGCAAAAAGACTAATATTAGCCATGTTTGACCCTGTATTTCTTTCTCTATTCTAATGTTATGAATGAAGAACAAGGTATCGAATCAATACAAGTCTTTTTGGAGTTGTCATAATATTGAGTTAGTACACTACAATATTTCGAATAATCTGAAAACAAGCAGTCCAGTATTGCAGTGAAAAGGAGTCACGACTTATTTTTTATTTAACAGGCCACACGTTGGGGGAAAATGACAGACATAGCAAATCAGTGGAAATATACTGTGATGGAGTCCTCTGCATCTTTGGTTGGGTGTGGGACCGTTATGCCATTTAGGCCCAGTTTGCTCATGATTGCGCGCGAATAGAGATTTTCACCGTCTTGTCACCGTCTTTTTTCCTGGGAGGTTATAGCGTACCCTTTGCTGGGATTGCAGCTTACGCTCTTCATGAAATACACGGAGCTTATTAGCCTAAATTGCTTGCCAGGCGGCGCCATGAAATTGGCGCCATGAAATCGTCGACAGCTTTGAAGTCACGCACCAATGGAGGGATCCCAACACGACGCTTTTAGCGTCGATCTGCGCACTTCTGCGTTTGAAAACGAGGCTGTATGTGTCCGCTTTAATTCTTAATTCGATCAGACGAGTGAAATTAAGGAGTCAAGACACAAAATACATAAAGGTATGTTAAATTCAGACTTTTCAGGCTGCAAACTTTTGTGGAAGAGTCTTTTCAGGATGACTCGACACGTGTAATCAAAAGAAAAAATAATGGCAATTTACCGCGAACTCATACCTGCGATGGTCATTTATCTTGTGCAGTGGGCGTGGTTTAAACTGAAGTGGCACCACACTTATGCATGAACCGGATACTGCATGTACTGTGTCGACTCCGCGGGCGCGCGCGACAAAGTTCAACACAGAGAGCCTCGGTTTCGATGCGGATATGCGCAGAGGCGCTAATGTGAAACCATCTATTGCATTCCACGCGCGACCCCGTTGCTCTATGCTGCAACACGCTCTTGAACCGCAACTCCGAAGCACACTTCCAACTTAGTCATTTTCCCCCAAATCTTACGTCGGAGTCGATCCTACTTTCAGTCGCACATATAACCCGTACATTCGATCCACACAGACCCCCAACTCATACCGTATGTGTCCCGCCAAACTACACACCGAAAGCCCGTGTCCGCTCACGGCACAGCGAGGTCAATTACCTCCGCTCACCCTAAGTTTTACTCCGTAAGAATTACCCGTTGATTTCCTAGCCATCCCGAGATAAGTGTCGTACACAAACCAATGCACCGAGAAAGGCTCACCCTTTCCTTTCCCTCGTGGACCAATTCTCCCGTAGCTCATTCAAGAACAGCCTTTCACCCTAAGCTCCCAAACCTCTAGGACCTTATCGCTCTCAAGAAACTGTACAAAATCCCCATAGACTTTTCTATCATAGATTTTCTATATGTATGAATTATTCATAACCACCAATCCAGCGCTCCCATTGGCTAAGGCGCGGCCCCAAAAGTCTATATTAACCGTCCAGCTTCCCAAGTGGGCAGCTTTGGAGAAATACTTCCCTGACCGTTCGTGAGTGTATAGCTCCGATATGAACAACCTTTCTATCACTCCCAAATAAACTTAGCTCAGACTTGGACGAGCAGTACTTGAGTAATATCCAGCCTTACTAGTAGCATTAGCTCATTATAAATATGGAGCAGATAAATAAATTAAGAAAGTAAATAATTCTTCGGAATGAAACAGTAGTGTGTGTATAAGTCAGTCCAATTCAATGCACGTGCGCGAACAAAAAAAGGGACACGCCTGAATTCGCAAGTAAGTAACGCATGTGCACTGAGTTTTTCCCATTTCGGGGGGGGGGGTTTGAACAACTTCCCAAGACATTGTTGCTGGCGTGGCTAGTTGTGGTTCGTGCGTTCCAGCCACAGACATATAAACACATAGAAGGGCAGCTCCTATTCGAAACAACGGCAGGGTACTGTAGCCGAGAAGCCACCTGATTAAATCCAAAAGCGTGGGCAAATTCACCCCACGGTATAGGGAATTTACACACAGTTGAAGAATTCCAGCCATAAAATACTATGAAGCCATTTCCCGATTGTGAAAAAAATCCTCCGCTCTGTGTTCAGTCAATCTGTTCAGTTAAGCAGTACAAAAGAGTAAAAAAAGGAGCGTCATTTTAGAGCACACATAGAAAAATACATGTACTGTGCATGCATCTAAGTGCGTCACGTACGCGCAATTAATTCGCACTGATCTGAACTCACTGCCATTCACCGTCGCGTTTCGCTCTCTGCTTGCCCACGCTATTTAAAATCAAGCGCAAGACTGGTGGTCTACGTGTTTATCTGTGGTTCCAGGTAGTCGTCTTGTGAGCGCCCTCTCGCGTATCAACAACACAACAATGTCTTGACCGAGAAATATGGAAGGGCTGCGTAGCACCGTGGTCAGAATAACGACAAGAATATAATACCAAATCAGTTTTCTGAAATATGTGATTGCCGAGCTTTCGGTAACTGAGTAACCAAAAGCTCGGCAATCACATATTTCAGAGCACTGATTTGATATTATATTGTTAACGTCTTGGCCGAGACTGGAACGAGGCAACCATCTTCTAATCTCAACCTCGTCACCTCACGAAGCCTTCACGCAGCGCTGCGAGAAAGTGATTTTGATGAAACAAATTTAAAAAGTCTTGTTATCAAGACACAATATTGGGATACATTTGTATATTCTTGTGGCTTCAATTGTGTCCACTTAAAAATACTGTGTGCAGTTTTTGAAAAAAACATTGAACTGATTTTTAAAATATAATACTTTTAGTGCATATTCCTAACCTTGCAAGGGAGGAATAGATTGAAACAAAACTGTTCGCTGCCTTTCCTGGTAACATAAATTTATTTTGGTCCCCTCTTCCTCGACGAGGCCGGCGATCAGGCCACGACGAACATGTACACAAGATGGGCACATGGTGATCACATGCACACCTTCATTCCATTCATAAGTGAAAATGGACACGTCCATTTCTGAATCGTAGGGGTTTCCTTTTCTGCCTGAAAGCAAACGGGAAAAAATACGAGGAAATAGAACTCACAGCTTCCATTTTCCGTCGAAACCCGGGCAACATTGACATTTAATGCCTCAGGAGGTAAAATTTGTCTACAAACGGACGAAACAACTGTTTCTGGGTAGTAAAAATGCAGCCAGAAGGGAAAGAATTTGTGGAATTTTCGCGCGTAATTTCGGCGCTCGAAATGTGAATTCGCGCCAACCTGGCTCCGGTGCAGTCTCGCGGTCCATTAGTGTACATGTGTACGTGTGGTCAGTTTCTTCGATCAGGATAATTTTTCCACGTGGGACATTTGTGTTCAATTTTACCACTTTGAATCCATTTTTCGCTGAGTTTCACCCCCATCATTGTTGCCGCTCTTCCTTGTGAAAATCTGGTCGTGCAGGTAAGCGTTATGTTTGTGAATTTGGGCTGGGTGTACATTTTTTCCCTCTAAATTTTGGGTCGAAAGTGGAGGGGTAATTAATCAACATCAAAAATAACCAGCAAATTCTGATTTCCAACTGTGACAGGAGAATTCTGATCCGGAGAAAAAACCTGATGAACTTGGCCTACCTCGCTTTAGTTTAACTTAAGTGTGCTGTCTTGGGGAGACATCTGCATGTAGGCCAGTGTGGTGGAGGTTTATTAGGCTAGGTTTGTTTGCTTGTTTTGTTTTGTTGTTTTTTTCCAAAGAAGCCTGAGCTGAGAAGGGCCTCAGCAGCGAAGTGGTGCAGGTACAAAGTGGGGCATAGGCCTAGAAGATGGCTAAATGGGGGCACAGTCTCCGCTCAGGTCTGCGGCTATGCCTTCTTTGTTTCCCTGTCCCATTCGGAAAATAACCCGTTAGAGAAGAAACCAAAAAATGTGGTGTCTTTACTCTTGATCAGTCAGTGTTCCACCTTTAACTCCGGATGTCGTTAAGAACTTAAGATACCAAGTAGGCCTAGGCCTACTACTATTAATATTAGTACTAGCCGGCCCCTAGCATGCCTAGGCCTATTTAAACGTGTCCTCCAGAAAATGGGCCCCCAAGCTCCCTCCTGCAATATCCACTCTAAAATTAGGCCTAAGCCTTGCGCCCTGGCTAACAAAATAGAACATTGTACTTGTATAGGCTATAAATTACTCAGACTGAAATAAAATCCATTGAGAGGGGATTTCATATTTTATATTTATATTCTTTAGGCCTAAATTCAACTTCTCAGGTGAATTGAGCATGTTGAGGGCTGTGGCATCAGTGTACATGTACACAGCAAATGTAAATGAAATTGACTTGGTCATTGGTCAGCTGCTTAATGAGTTACTGAAAGATTTGTGTTCAGAATTTAAGAAGGGAAATTAAAAATGATAAATGAACCTCAAAAGAAAGCACTGCAGAGTGCAGACAAGGTTTACAATTCACCCTCAACTACAGAAGCACAGGGTTTGGAATTCTGAAATCAGTTCATTTTAAGAGCCAAGAAACTGCTTGGCCCAGAAAAAGCCTTGTTCCAATAGTTTGCTGCCACTGTGCCAGGTGTTTAGTTTTTAGCAAAGGTGTTTGAATCACACTCGAAATACAGTAGTTGTTACCTCACTATCACAACCTGTAATCCGAGTGATTACAAAAGGCATTATAACATTGCAGTCTGGCAGGATTTCCAAACGAACACAGCAGGCCCAGCTACTGGTGTACACCTGTATGAGTGTATGTTGTATGCAGGATATCGAGGAATTACCCACTCATTCAGCACTTTTCATCTTGAGTTTTTGTTTTCAAGGAAAATCAAGGTCTGGGCTTTTGGAGGGCCATGAGAATGAACATCCCGGATTTTGAAAACCCATCAGGCTTTTTTTTTCATTATTCATTAGTTGGTATACATACCGCACGTCGATAGCCAGTACGCGTCCGTGCAAAGGGAACCAACCTTGACAAGAAGACTAGCTCTCAGTCCGTCTTGCATCACGCCATTTGTACGCGAGCTTTCTACAAACTCCTGATTTGTCTTGGCAGCCCTTTTTCAGCTATTCCCGACGGGGAAAACAACATTTTTTCTGAAATAATAACTTCTGGAAAATAATGATATTTTTGGGCGGCTGTTTCAGCGGTATGCGGGCAGAGGACGGAAATCCTGGATAATCATTCTCATGGCCTAATAAATCAACTGATTGCATTCATGACAACTTTTCTTTTCAACTACCGGCACATTGTGTACATGTAAATTACAATGTTTTGAGGAGGGGTTCATCCATTTTTCAATATAACCATGCCACATTTTGCTATCAAGCAATAATGTGTAGGCAGCTACTGGTATTTGAGAGCATCCAATTTGCAGAGTTGATGTTGTTGGGGCATTAATGCCTTGTACATGTATGATCCGTAAGCCCAACCTTGCGACTGCCAAATCTCTCAAGGATATGACTTTTTGTGTTACATTTTTCAATATCAACATTTTACTATGGAGTTACATGTGGATTCCTTTTGGCATTGCCAAAAATCCTTTCTGCTTGAAATAGTATCAGCCATCTGGACATGTTGGCCTCGCTCAACTTGACTGGAGAAATGCCAACTGTTACTTGATTATGCATACTCCTGGAAAACAGTCTACATGTATTTCTATTCATTTCTACAAAATAAACATACATGTATGAGACTTTCCAAGAGTAACATTTTCAGGTTTATTATTTAAGTTTATTTCAGTTGAAAATTTGCCTTCAGTGTCGCACATTAGCACCTTATTTCAAGGAAACACCCTAGTACATTTTTTGCTAAGCCTAAAGTTCTAATTAACCTACGTGTAGCACATAGTCAGTCATGTCCGTACATTAAGATCCCCTGCCCTCAAGGGTTGCCCAGGGTTTGATGTCGGGGAGGGGGGTTCAATTGTGTTGAAGGAAGACTTGAATTCCCAGGGATGCAAACGTAATTTTAGAATATTAACACCTCATAAGAAGTCAAAAAAAGTGTATTAAAACATTGTACTGTAGGGATGTGTCCCAGAAGAAAAGATTGTCATTCTATGGTCCAGTGCACTGACATACAATTGGCTTAAAACATGATGTAACGCGATGTTTACCGTGGTGCATTGTGGGTGAAAGGTAGGGGACGACAGCAAGTGTGCTGTTTTTAGAACTTCATGTGCATGGAAAAGTGTCCAAAAGATCCTGAGATTGAGAAGGCCTACACGTATATTTTCCAAAATGGTTCGTGTTAACTGTTGTGTGCCATTGCGTGCATCAAGCACACGACAAATGCCAGATTAGCATTGTTGTTTTCAATCTTTCACGAAGACTGCAAGTTCGCTCCGTCTAAAGTCGCACAAAGGCTCGCCTGACTGACGAGCGTTTCCATCTTCAATTGATTTCTGTCTCCTTTTTTCACCCACAATACTTTGCGTTACGTCATTGTACTTTACACATGCACATGTAGGTCTGTAGGCAGCACCAAGCTACAGGTGGGGATCTGTTATTTCATAAGGGGAGACAAAACTTGTCTGTAGTGATTCTTTAAATTCTGTCATTTTAAAGCATGTTGCATGTACCTGTAAACACTCGGCCAAGGCCAAAGTCATGCTTGTAAACTAGGTTCTTACAATGCACATGTACATACTGTGTAAACCATAATCAATTCTCCTCTGACCCACATTTGACAAACAGTAACAATAAGATGTAAAACTAAAAAAGCAGCAACGTGACCACGCAGCTTTTGTCAGACATTTCTCTGATAAGAATATTTGCTAATCCTAAGGGCAAGATGACGTTTCGATTTCAAAGATGCTGTTCGTGTTAACAAATGTCTGGGGTGCAAAGTATGAATTACAAGACTGCACTTTGTAAAGCAATTTAAGTTCTTAAAGTGAGTGGAACTCTGCTTAGCTGTGTAGTCCGTTAGTCGTGAGCCAGATGCCAGTATTGGAAGCAAGCGATTCTTTCTCTCTAGATGCACATGTAGCCAGCTTCACCATGCATTGACTCAAATACAAACAATGTATGGTACACTTTTTGTTTGTGTTTCTGTTTTAGATCATACTCGTTAAAGTCAAGAGGTAGTTGCTCTCTTAGTAGCTATTAATCTGCAAGTGACGATGGATTTCTCGACGGCCATCCCCACTCCCTCTTGGGCGACCTCTGACTGGTTTCCGACAGGCACTGGAACCATGGCCCCGATGGACATGAGCCCCTACGTCTGGACGCTGGTGGTGGGCTTCGCCATCTCCTTTGTCCTGGCCTTCGGCCTGGGCGCCAACGACGTGGCCAACTCCTTCGCCACCTCAGTAGGGGCACGGGTGCTGACCCTGCGCATGGCCTGCATCCTGGCCTCGTTCTTTGAGACGGCAGGGGCGGTGCTGCTGGGGGCCAAGGTGTCGGACACCATCCGCAAAGGCATCTTTGACGTGACTCTCTACGAGGGCATGACCGAGATTTTGATCGTGGGCCAGATAGCTGCATTAGGAGGTGAGAGGTTCCTGTCCTTTTTTTTTAAAATTGCGGGAGTGTGATTTTGTCAGGATTTCTCCTGATTTCGGGATCTTTTTAGTCAGGATTTTTCAGGTTTTCAGGATTCCTCAAGCAATTAGGAAAATGCTGAGATCTCCATTCTGGTGGGTTTGCTGATAAAAGTTGATACAAAGAGAGGTGTGAACATTCAGCTTTTTAACTGATTTCAGCTGATTTGTTTCTGATGTTCACCCTCAATTTCAGTTTTGTTTGTGTACCTACTGTGTACAAACTTATGGGACTTGTTACATTTTAGCTACATGTATTTGCTGTTTTCAGGTTTAATTTGAAATGGCCACTCACACCCCCGTACAAAACACAAATATGGGTATTTTAATTTAAGGCCATACATACATGTACACGTACGGTGAAGGTCACCGGATTTGGTCAGCTTCTGGCTGTATGTACGCGTACCGGTACTTCTTTTTAATTCTTAGGCCGCATAAAAGAAAATTGTTTATTGTCCCACGATTGTCTTGCGCCACCTGACCCGCCAATATGCCCATTCCCCTGTTTTTACATTTTATGCATCTGTTTCGTATAACTGACTGAATGCTGCATGAAATCAATTTTTTACTATACGTGTACAAAAAGAAAATTGTGTAGCAAATTTGTTGGAAGGTCACCGGATTTGGTCAGCTTCTGGCTGTATGTACACGTACCGGTACTTCTCTTTAATTCTTAGGCCGCATAAAAGAAAATTGTTGATTGTCCCACGATTGTCTTGCGCTACCTGACCCGCCAATATGCCCAGTCCCCAATTGTGTAGCAAATTTGTTGGAAAAATTTTGGAATGAAATCCCTCACTGCCTAAACTCAAATTTGTTTTTTCAGTAAAAAGTCAACTTTTTTTTTGTTTTTAAGCTGCTTAGGTGTACTGCCGAAGCAGCTACTGCTTTGCTTTTTCTTTTGTTGTTTATTTTTTTTTTCTTTTCCTTTTTCTGACTCTGTTTTGTGATGGGGGACTTTGATGGTTTTATTTATCTGTTTAATTTCAATCTTGGTAGATATTTAGATAATCATGTCAGGTACATGTACAGGTCCTAAAAGAAATTTGTGATGATGACGTCATCACGTGATTTATTTTTGAATTTTGATGTATTCAGTTTTTTTCCATAGGGTTTGTACATGTCTTTCTACTAAATCATCGAGGTACTTGAATTTGGTATCTTTTTAAACAATCTGATTGACTTCATACTTAGCAAACCTTCTGACAGTTACTTACAAATAGTCGAACACCATAATTGTCATGAGGACGTCATCACTTGATTTTTTTTTTAATTTTGAGTATTTAATTTGCCCCAGATACGTGTATGTATAGGTTTTTTTTACATGTTTTTCAACAGGAAGACTGCTTTTGCACCATTATCGATTGACTGAGTTCGTGTTAGGGGCACACAATAAGGCCACAAGCTAGAAAAGGTTCCTGTACAAGTTCTCATTATGACATCAGCTGCCAAGTCACGTGACATCAAAGAGACACTCTTCAAAGCACTATATCTCGTGAAGTACATGTTGTGTATAGTTCGAAGGGGAAGCGTTTTAGATCCAAATTGACCTCATGTGATTTTAATGTCATCTTGTAACTAGTCACGTGACATTTAAAGAGCACTCTTGAAAGTACTACACTGTATATCTTGTGAAGTACATGTACATGTCCGACTGGGTTGAAATTTTGTGTATAACTCAAAGGGGAAGGGTTTCAGACCAAAATTGACCTGATGTGATAATGATATCCTCGGGTGACAAGTCACATGACATTAAAAGTGCAATTTTTAAAGCCTGATACCAGTGAAGTACATGTCTCGTCGGATTGAACTTCGCAGATCTATAGCTATATGTAGAAAGGGAAGGGTTCGTGATGGAAATTGATTTTACCTGATGCTGGTATTGTCACATGACAACTCATGTGACATGTAGCAAGATGACATGGGTAATAAACTTTCTATTGCTGTATTTCCACTTCTGGCCATTATCTAACAAGTTTATTCAATGATTTTTTTGAAAACCCTTTGAAACTGAAGCAGCTCCGTGGTTGTCCACAACCATGGTTTTCTCTCTTTTTCTTATTTTCTCTTGGATGAAATAATTCACGGTCACATCCCAGAAAAAAAGAAAAAAAAAACTTAGCAAAATTATTCTGATGCCCTTTTAAAGGCACATGAACATGTACCATGGTTCCTTTGTAAAGAGAGAAAACCAATGTAAAATAACTAAAAACTCCAAGTTAAGGGGTGAAATAAAATAAATTGAAAGACTATTCTCATTAAAAAAAAGACTGATTGAACACTTACGGGTGATCATGTAGATTAGAGGTCCACCTTGGAGACATTTTGGTGTTCGGTTACGGGTGAAACCATTCAGCTTTTCAGGATGGAACTAATATTAGTACTGTTCACATTCTGTAGATCAAACATACAGTTCAATCTGCTAATTATTTGATAATGTGGTTACAATTTTACATGAAGAAAAGTTGAACGACTTCACATGTAACAGGACACCAAACTGTCCCCAAGTTGGACCCCTGATTTATAGAATCACCCTCATATGTGTGTTTCTTCTACAAAATGTTTTACTGATATCGTGCGTCGTTTTGTACAGGGACATTTTTCCACCATTTGCAATGTGCATTTTATAAATTAATGCTTGTACAGTAATGTGTATTCTGGAGATCGATACTCGTGTCTCCGAGGGACACAACTGATTCATGCTCGTGCATGCATCGCATTTGTCTGGATTTTCTTTCAGTGAGATTTTCTTCCAGTGCCTGTAATGATGCAAAAAAAAAACCAAAAAAGTGTTTGTCGGCGTATATACGGTATGGACATGTATGTGTGCCTGGTGGTACCTTCAGGACATTTGGGGATAACTCAGGTGTAATGATTGCAATTTTCTTCACAAACCGCACACTGATCATCACTGATAGGCATACACTCGCACTACATTAGCGCCTGATCGCGTCTCCCTTTCATCTCCTGCAACCTTGAGCTGGCCAAGTCAGCTGAGGGGCACATTTCCTGTTTTCTGAGCATTCCGCTCTCTGCTCAGGGAATCTATGAAGGGGGGGACAAAAAATGGTTTTCTACTACTAGTGAATATTAAAGGGTGAAACGTCTACATGTACACGTTTAAATTAATAAAAGTTCCAAATATGTTTACACATTCTTCCAAATGGTTGACCTGACCCTTCCAGAGGTTTGACGTTTTGATTGATGGAATCTGGCATTCATTTTTATCGTAAACAATGCCTGTAAATGGGATCCAATTTTCGGTACACCTTTTCCCTTTCAGCATCCGTGTACTTTTGGAGAAAAAAAGTGAATTCCAAAACACTAAACATTGCTTGTTTTGTTAAGTACCCCAACATCAATCTACATTTGTACATTTTTAGATAGGTTTGACTGTGTGCGTTGTTAAATTATATACATGTACGTGTAATTATGCAAAAAACACCGAGATTGGCAGTGGCAGCCTCTGTAAAGGGTTAGCAAAACATTTAATCATTTGATTAAAATGGTATGGGAAAGTTTTCTGATTAAACGTAATTTCCAACCTTAAAAGGAAAAGAAAACTGTCATTTAAATTAGCCCGGGCAGTTCAACAACTGCATGTTGAACTTGAAAAAAAAATCAATGTTACAAGAAGGTTTCTGCAAGTTAATTCGCAGAACTTGACCTCGTGTCTACTGTATGTGTTTTCAAAAAGCAAAATACCATACGCATGAGGCTGTGTCCAAAAACCGTGATTCGGGCCAACCACGAGGCGGCAAAAGAACATCATTTTCACTCAATATTGAATATTGATATAATATTGAACGAATAAAACAACATTGACAAAAAAAAAAGAAAGGAAAAAACAGACAGGGCAAGAAAACAAGAAAAAGTAGCTGGCAAGGCTGGGCCGGCTATGTGCATTAGCTGGCTCAACCTTGCCAGAGTGTGTAGTCCTTACAGTCATTTTCTGACACGTGTTTTATAACCCAGCAATCTGAACCTGAATAGCGGTTGGTCTGTGTACATGTACATTATCTAAATATTTAACCATTCCAGAAAACAGGTTAATATTCCGAAGGCTGGACTTCTGTCCAGTACATGTGTGTGGTTGCCGAACTGATCTGTTTTTTTGCAGGTTATCTTTGGACATCACTGAACAGGAAAATTACATGTACATGTACCATATTTTCCGTAAATGTCATTTTGGGACGTCACTGAACAGCAAAATATTTACTCGCAAACAAATACAAAGTGTTGACAGTTGACCCTTTTCACCAGATGGTCAGAAATGTGAATTTTTACATGTGCACCTGTAGGTAAGTGGGAATGGGGCTGTGCCAATGGCATGGTACATGTGCAAAGTGTGGATGGCCACAGGTGCTGCAGTACTACATGTACATGCTCAGCCCTGCACATGACTGTCACATGTTCACCGAGTGATCGTGTGCCCGTGATCACACATGCAGTCTGTCAAAGGACTCGTTAAAAAGGTGTATTGGTCTGATATTGATGTGGGAAAGATATCGAATGACTGATTCCAGATTTACTTGCAACCTGTAAGCTCTACCTTGTAGTTGTGTTCATGGAAATGCACAAAACTTGCATGGTACTCCTCACACTTGCAAAGTGGACTGGGCAACAGTCGTGAACGTTTTCACGAAGAGGCGAATGTCTCACCGGATTGTAAAACCTACATTTAGGTTTTGAGAAAATCGCATCTGAACTTGATTTCTTTTTGCAAACGCTCACATGTAAATGTATATTCCCCCAGTATTAAGATGTTTTTGACTTCAACCAATGCTACTGCATGGAAGAGGGAATCTTAAATGACACAGAACTGAAAAAGAATGCGTGTACATGTAGAAGTCAATAAATAATTGTTTATTTTGTAAACAAACAAATTTGCCTCTTTGGAAAAACGCTATTCAGGCGACTTTTGTCAATTTGTGAAAACACATGCTTTTTTGCTGGAGCACTTGCCGGGTGCAAAATTGTTACATTTGTATACATTTCCAGCATCAAATTTGCCTCTTCCTGAAAACAGTAAAACAAGTTTGCCCATGAATTTGCCCTTTATTGCTAATTCTACTTGTCGATTTATGGAAAACAAACTTACCTCTTTGTGAAAATTTTAAACACAAAATGCAGTTTGGTAGTTGAAATTCACCCTAGGTACATGTAGATCTTCGTGATTTTGCTGATTTCAGTAGACGTGGTAAAATATAATTACACCAAATTGTAGGTATTACAGAGCCTTTTTAATTTTGCCAAAAAACAGAAGTTTGAAAAAATCATGATTTAGGGCCAAAGTTTCTCTTCTTGAAAATGGTGGTGCAGTATGAAAAGCCGCACAGTCCTCGCCAGAAACTCGAAGGACTTCTTGCAAAATCCAACACTTTTGTTCCCAACTGTGCCGCCAGTTGACTTTCAAAACTATGGCCCGTGATTCGGAGGGGAGGGGGCTTTCATGGAAGCGACATGTAGCAGTGGAAGAGCTGGGTGTCTACACGTGAGGGCTAGGAGCCAAGTTGGCATGGTGGGTGATGTTGCTCTCCTCACCTCTCACCCTGAGGCCTGGGTCCAAACCCTGCCCAGGGTGATCATGGTTAGGTTGCTTTTCTCACCCTGAGGCCTGGGTCCAAACCCTGCCCAGGCCGACATGGGTTGGATGTACTTCAGCCAGACTAACCCCGAAGAGCATTGTGGGCAACTGGTTGCCACTCGTCACGTGTAGTAAATTTATTTGTTGTGCACTTGTCTCAGGTGCACGTGTACAAAGACGTGCAGACAAGCAATAAAAGGCCGTGGGAAAAACGTTGCACAGTCCACACATAAAAAAAGAGACGTCGTATTTCCTTCGTTAGTACATGTATGCAATGACTTTTCTGAACCTTGGTTTTGATACACAGATGCACACATGCAACGGCCTTGGTTTATCGCCAGAATTAATTACCAAATTTTAATCATCAAGAACTTTTGCTCAAGCAGTAAACATCTTCTCACTGACTTCATGTCCAGTAGTCACCAAATCATAGGGTGCCTTCCAGTTCTTTGCACCTGAACCTCGGAGCAGTCTTCCATACCACATCAAAAACTGCCCTTTTCTGGAATGATTTAAATGTCAACTCAAAACACATCTGTTCGCCAACTCTCTCCAGTGCATAGAGTCAAAAGTCAACCGACAATTTGAGGATAAATCAACCCCTCAACTTCAGTGCAGGAAAAACAATTTGAGGGTTCCACAACTACATTGTCATTAAAATGTCTAAAAAAATTTGGAAGTTGGCTTAGTGGCTCCTTCCTTGCAATTCTTACCTCTGCGGCCCAGGTTCGATTCCTGGCTTGGTCCACGCGGCTTGGGTTTTTGCAGTCACTACCCGACTCCTTGGATTTGGCCCAGAACCATTCTCCTGCGATTTTTCTCCCACCTCTGACAATCGTAGTTCTCGTTGTCTCCTCTCTACGGGTTTCTTTAGGCTTACTGGTGACAGTGATCACTTTCGAGGTAACCTTGCGTTCATCACCGGAAATATATGATTTAACATTCATCCATTAAACGTTGTTTGTTTTATTGTTCTGCCCCCCCCCTTTTTCTCTCTAGGCGCATGTGTGTGGTTGCTGGTGGCAACGTATTTCAGGCTGCCTGTTTCGGGAACGCACAGCATTGTGGGGGCGATGATCGGCTTTCATCTGGTTGTGTTTCAGACGGAAGGAGTGAATTGGACCAAGTTTGGACTCATCAGTAAGTTCTTTACGGGGTGTATGTGAAATCATATTGAAATTGTAGGGTTGAGGACTGTTAGGGTTAAGAAAACTGAGCTGCAATTCAGAAAGATAAGAAGTCATCCGTCAGAATCAATCATAAAAGAAGGAATTGTGAGCTTTGACTTCAGATATGCTAAGCGCGGTCACATTTTACATGTATGTACACTATTTGAGGTTGAGGTCAACTGTTAAGAGAACATTCAGCCAGAAGTGCTGCTCTGCGATTTCGTTGGGCTGTAGCAAAAGTCCAGACAAATTTAACATATAGCATCTGATTGATTGGCACTCTCTCCGAGTAGTGCAATACACTGCTTTGGAGCGTTCACACTATCTTCAAATCTTGTCCTGCAAGAACGGCATCCATCGTCCACCATGGATCATGTGTTCAATGCGTGCAAGGTGAACCCACGTTCACGTGCCCTGAACTGTGTAGTCGTTGATTTACTTTGAAACTCTGTCCATTTTTAATTTGTAGTTGCGTCTTGGTTCATCTCTCCGCTGCTGTCTGGAGTCATGTCGGCCATCATTTTCCTTCTCTACAAGAAGTTTGTTTTGAACAAGGTAATTTCTTTTTTTCAGGGCTAGTCTAGCACCGTAGACGTAGAAATGGTTTTCTTTTCATTATTTCCTTCGGTCTGTGACAAAGTAATACCACTACATGAGTTGAAAGGAGGGGCCTGTCTCTTAAATTTTGGAAAAAAAAATTTTGCAATTGAAAATTTAAATACGAACTGCTGCGAGCAGCTTGCTTCCTGTGCTTAGACCTGAAATATTCAAAGCAATAACGTAAGAGCTGTGATGCTTTGATCCTAGCTGAATCTTTCTCATTGGCAAAATGAAATATATGACTTAATTTCTTACTTTCCTTAGTTTGGATGTGTGTATTAAATATTTTTTTATGACATTAATGTTCTTGGCAGTACCCCCCAAAAGTCACATTCTTAAAGGGTAAACAAGCAAGCACATCTATTGGAAAATACACTGTGACTGACTTGTGCATATGAGGGACGTCTAGGCAAAAGAGCAGGGTAAAGTGATGCCGTGACCACCCATCCGTGGTGTTGCAGGCCTGTGTGCCAGCACCGTCCAATATCCACAAATCTCTTTCTACAGCTGTAGCTCATGCCCCGCAACAAGTTCAAGAAATCAAAGTGGCAAAAAGCCACGTGTACAAATCAAGGTCACGGAATGTTCAGTGTGTCTCGCCCGGGACATGTACCGTACAGAGCACGAACATGCACTGTACATGTGATGGGGTGATTGAGTGCACTGTACATACATGTGATGGGGTGATTGAGTGCACTGTACATACATGGATGTAGATTTTCATTATGGACCCGAACGTGTTTGCACGTGCAGTTCAGTCAGAGTTCGTGGTAGATGCTGGCATTCCTACATGTACTTCAAATGTACGCATGGACATGGGGTCCAGCCGCAGCCTGCATGTATACATGTATGTACACTGAGCTGGGCATCATGTACTTGTCAATCACCAACACACACTCGTTGGGGGTTCAGTGTTCCCAAGTTAATTAGCCTGAGGTGCCACATTTCAACCAATCAATATTGCCTCATGGTTATTTCAGATAACCGGACTTGGAGTTTCTTAGAATGCATGTGCGTTTGTTCCCCATTAGCTGGCTCCATCTTTAACAAAACCTACTAGTAAGGATGCGACAAAGATGCTGTCCGTACGGAGTGCTTGTTTAGAAAAATTGGCATGTGCATTTTGTTGGTGACGGCACATAAAACATGGAGATGTCCTCAACATGCCATTGTAATTTTTATAGTTGACACATTTGCTGGTACATGTACATGTATGCTTCCAAGTTTTGTTTGGCGTCGTTGCCTTCACAGTTTGGGATTTTTTTTCCTGAGCATCTGTTCAGGTTCAGGCAACAATAAAGTGAAAAAGTCAAAAGTATTCGCTTGTGCATTTATACAGTTTGGTTTAATGTATGTCAGCAAAAAAAGCCACCCCCCCCCAAACCACACACACAACAATTGTCAAGTGGCCACGTTTACTGGTCCTCACGGACAGTTTTGCAAATCCAATGATGTTTGTAGTTGCCAGAGCTATAAAATTAATTAAAACTGCTGTGAATTGGAATTTCAGGGTTATTTCGGTGGTAGTCAGTATTGATGTTAATGCTGCACAGAGTGAGGTGTCACAGCTTGTATCAACTCATAAGGGTATAGCCGGAACCAGATTGTTTTTTTGGGGGGGGCAGGGCCAAAATTGTTTTGAGGGGGCCAAAATTCGAATAATTTTTGTTATACCTTATTTGGCCTTTCTGACGGGTGGGGCTACATTCCGCGCTTTTTGAATGCCTTGGAAGGGAAGGGAACTAGATGAACAAGTTGTCTTTCATTCCCCGATATGTTTGCACTTTTTGGAGGGGTTTCCCACATTGGTAGAGGCATTGATAGGGCTTGCCCATGTATATGTGCCTGTACTCATGTTTAACTGTTTCGGAATTAGTCATTTTGGGGAGTTTCTGTACCAATGCACAGATTTAAAAATGTCATGAATACAATCTTCTCATCTGATTGGGGAAAGGCAGATCATGTGAAATGAATTACATGTATTTGGATCACTGCACGACGGCAACGATGCTAAAAGTTTATTTTTCTGCTTGCATGTAGGACGAGCCCTTGGAGCCAGGTCTGAAGGTTCTTCCCATTTGCTACACACTGGTGATGCTGGTCAACATGATTTCCATCACCTTTGATGGACCCGAGTGTGAGTAGGAAAACAACGTCTCAGTGTTAGTCCCCCCGCCCCGGGCATTCGACCTTCGTGATCTGTTCCCGTGCATTCACGCGTAGTTTGCTGATTAGTAGTGAAGCTGCTGTCCACATTTATTCACACTAAATGGAAATTTGTGTACCCAAGGAGCTTGACCACCATAACTGACTGAATACATGCATTGTACATGTATGTTTACTCGAGGCTACAGACCTGCATGCAATCTGCCTGACCCTATTCCAACCCAACCATTTCCAATCGTCCTGCCCAGCCCAACCCATCCTAACTTAGAGCGTGGCATTTCAGTTTGACATGCCTACGTGTAAGTCATTCTTCGACCACTTCTGGCGTTGGACCAGAAATAGATGTGGCTGGACAAAACGTGAATTTCCCAAGGAAATGGGTCATTCTATAAATTTGGGGTCCAATTTTTTCCCGTCCCTGTCACGTCTGGCATTTGGTTTTTAATGTTTAGAACTCAATTGTTTATTTTCCAAGACTGAATAAGTACTGCAAATTACCTGTTAAGGTGATTAAAATAGTTTGAAATCAATTTCAGTGATACATCCCTCGTCAAACATGTCAGATAGTATACATGTACATGTACATGTCAGAGGTAACAGGGACGAAAAAAGGTCACTCTTGGGTCACCCTAAATTCATAGATTGAACCAAATGTAAAAGTCCCGAAAGCAGAACACTGTTGGTGGTTTGACTTCTGTGCCTGATGACGACTTGCATGAGAGTGCGTTCTTGTCACCGGTATGCTTGATTGATAGCTGACAACAGAACAAAACGGGGGCCAATTTCATAGCGCTGCTTACATGTGAGCGAAAAATTTTTGTAAGCATGAAAAAACCATGCTTGGCAAACATCAGGTTACCAGCCAAACCTTCTTGTGATGTATATTTTTGGAATGATATTTTAATACCTTTGGTTAGCATACCTGTGGTTTGGGTTAGCATGACAATCAAATAGAGTTTGAGCTGGTAACCTTTGCTTATTAAGCAAGGTTTTTTTGTGCTTAAGCAAATTCTGTGCTTAAGCAGCTCCATGAAATTGCTCCTTTGTACTACATGTACAATGCACATGTACATCGGTTTCTGCCCTACTTTTTCTTGCTTATGTTCACGCACTGCTAACCCAGCCTTTCCCCATGTAATATTGCATATTATGGGCTCATCTCCAGGCATCTCGCCTAACCAAACCTGATCAGTGCAAACCCAGCCCCTCCCCTACAACCCTGACCCAACCCTAGCCCAGATCAGCCTCGCCCAACATGCTCAAAACATGTACATCCACACATTTTTATAACCCATACCAACTCCCACCTACATGCAGGAACCTGCATTTTGTACATAACCGTGCCACCCAACCCAAGCCCAGATCAGCTTACCCGAAGCCAGTGTTACCACTGGAACAAATCCAACCCCCACTGATTGACTTCATTTTGTCACCCAACACCACCCAAACCCAGATCAGCCTTTTTGATACCCACCAATACTACTAAACCAAATCTAGCCCCCCAAACAACTGCATTTTGTAACCCAACACCACCCATCCCAAACCCAGATCAACCAAACTGATAACCACCAATCCTACTAAACCCAATCTACACACACAAACAACTAAATTTTGTAACCCTACAATACCCAAACCAAACCCAGATCAGCCATACTGATACCCACCAATACTACTAAACCAAATCCAGCCCCCTAAACAACTGCATTCTGTAACCCAACACCACCCAAACCAAACCCAAATCAGCCTTACTGATACCCACCAATACTACTAAACCAAATCCAGCCCCCCAAACAACTGCATTTTGTAACCCAACACCACCCAACCCAAACCCAGATCAGCCTTACTGATACCCACCAATACTACTAAACCAAACCCAGCCCCTCCCCCAAACAACTCCATCTTGTAACCCAACACCACCCAACCCAAACCCAGATCAGCCTTACTGGTACCCTCCAATACTACTAAACCAAATCCAGACCCTCCCCCCCACAACTGCATTTTGTAACCCAACATCACCCAACTCAAACCCAGATCAGCCTTTCCAAATCCTTCCAAACCATTGAGTCAATTTGAGTTGCCACTTTTAAACAACTTCAATTTGTAACCCCTCTACACACCACGCTCTTCCTAGCCAAACTGACCGCATATCTATGAAGTAGATATTTCAAGTTTTCCCGCTCTTTATTTCACCTGCAGTGTTGGGGTTGAATAAAGTTCCTGTGTGGGGAACAGTCATCATCAGTCTGGGCGTTGGTCTCATCACTGGTCTGACTGTGTGGTTCCTGGTTGTCCCTCGACTGCGGAGGAAGTTAAAAGGTTGGTGCAGAGAAAGAGCCTCTGTGTGAAATATCCAAATGACATTCAGAATGATTCTTTGAAAAAGAAAATTCAAGAAAGAAACAACTGTCACATTAACCACTCTGCTTCAAAGGACATGCTGGCACATAAGGACTCTTTTTGCCTGAAACGCGGAGGATGTTTAAACACATACCGGCAAATTCTCCATGTACTGCAGGGTGATGTCTGTGTTATCCTTGTCCCCATGCTTGAGTAATTGCCATAGTCTTTGCACTAAACAGCTCAGTGATTGAGGTTGAGTCAAGTGCGTCAAACTCTGATGTGTCCATGTGCCTATGCTGGGTGATGTCGCAAATATCGCTCTGCAACATTGCCTCAGAGTTTCACAAGATATAAAATGTCTCACGAATCTTGACCACCTGGGGTTGTCATTTCTGAAGCTCAGTTTTGTGAAAGACTATGCTCTCTGATAACTTGTAGTTTTAAGAAGTTGATATTTTCAGCTAAGATTAATTCTGTCCCCGGGAGGTGTTCACTGTGGAATAATTCCATCCATAAGCAATTTAATCCTAACACGCAGGGTGCCCAAAGAACTTTTTTCAAAATTACAAGACTGAGGAGTTTTAGGATGAACAAATGGCATTTTGTTGAAACTGTGATTGTGAGTGAATGAGAGAAATCTCCATTAATTTAATCCCTGACCAGCAGACAAATTCTGATGCTCCTTCCGACATGCTCTAGCAGTGATTTGCAATTGGGTACACGATTGTCCATTTTTGATAGTAACCCCTGTTCCCTGATGAGTAGAACAGCATTGAAGTGCCAGAGGCTAGGGCAAGGCTTAGGAATCGAAGAGCTCAGAGATATTCCATTGGCTGCACAGCTCATAGACGGCTTGGCATAAAGTCCATTTCTCAGAAATCAGTGGTCCTCTTTTCCTAAACCTGCCAGAGGGTGACAAGAGCTTCTCTGCGCTGCCAACTGTTGGCGAGGATGATGGGAAAATCGAGCCGGCTGATGTAACCATCGACATGAGAGAGAGCAACATCGATAAAGGTAATAAATCTCCGAGAGAGGTTGTCATTTCACAAACGATGCAGAGCCAGGTCGTCGGGCTCTTTCTTTTGCAGGCGGCACCAAAGCTTATTAGGGCAGGTATCTAGTCAGGCTGCGACTGAAGAGTCCTGTGGCTGTGGCTTTGGCTTACGAGAAAAAGCCTGTCTGATGTGAGAACCACAGGCCTTAAGCAGCTGCAGTCACGTCCCACAGACGTGCGTGCTGCTTCTGGCTCCGGGAAGTTCGTTTGGGCAAGTCTCAGCGGAAGAAGTCGTGGCCACTGTAGGAGTCAAGCAGGAACTGCAAGAGTTTTCACTAGGAGGTTTTGCTAATATTTGGAAGCCAAAGTCCCAAGATGTACCATGCATAGTCCTTGTTTAACACAGGGACTGAAGCCATGAGTGGTTTTACATTTTAGTCTCGAGCACTCCCCAACGCATTCTGACAATTGTGTAAAACTTGTCGTGGGGCGATAGGACACTGGCAAACATTTCTCATTGTAGAAATGCCTTTAATGCCACTTTTTCCCTTTATTGCATGTTATGCCTTACGTTCTTTGAAAAAGGATCGTCATCTCTGACTTCATGTCTTCATTTCTCCCTTGTCATTTACTCACGCAAGAAAAATCCCTGGATGAATCTGTCACCTCGGAGAAGAGGGATATTGCTGAACTCGACCAGAAGCTGCGAGTCCAGGATATTGAGAAGACTGCTGCTGAGACCAGGGAGAAAGAACCCATGATGATTATGAGTAAGTCTCACTGTGTGTTGGTTTTTTACTTTCTGATGAAGCTCATCCCTATACTGAGACCAGTACTTCGCGGGCAGAAAAACCGGCAGACCAAAATCAGGCTGTCTTTGATCACCTCACACCTGAAAACTGTGAGCCAGGTCCGCATTTCGAAAGGTGGTGTCATTGGAGAGCAAACCACGTATGCAAGATGGTGTATGGCCGCTCTGATAGGCGAGACCTTGCTCGTGTGTGTAGCTGCACCCGGGCAGCCCAAGGTAACTCTTTAAATTAGGTGAACCATATGGACTAGGGCTGAGTCAATTCGAATGATTCACTATTCACATATTCGACCTTCAATTTGATCGAATATCCGAATGTTCGGTCGTACCACTGCCAGATTGTTGATGAACAAACCATGTACAAAATCAGTTGCAATAACACACACAGTTGTACATTATGATCAATATAATCGCTTCCCACATCTAGGAGTATCTGCGGCCATGATTTAGCAAGATTTAAGAGATAAACAATACTTCTTGCCCTGTTGAAAATTTCTATCCCTTTAAATTGTGTAATGAATTGATTACTTTTTCAATTGCTGTATGATTTCTGACGCTTTTCATTTGAATCTGCTGGAAACAAGCCTCCATAGTGCAGTTTTTCTCATTTAACCCCTTCGCTCCGGGAGACAGCAAGAGCCGTGGCTTTGTGTGAGGATTAGTGCATACCTCACGTACAGTCTATTCACCATGCAGCTGCTGGTTCAATGGGGCCTGCTGCTGGACAAAGCCCTCCATTCAGGGCATGCCTCAGCCCAGCAGTCACCGTCAACAGAATTACTGGCGCAAAAGGGTTAAAACAAAAGACATTTTAATCCTTTTAATGAATTTTGCCTTCAAATATTCAAATTAAAAAAATAATTTTGAATATTCAACAATCGATCAAATATTCAGTTATTCAGATATTTGGCACAGCCCTAATATGGACCGTTTGACTTTTGGCCTGTTTGTTTCACATTGATTTGGATCTCAGTTAATGATCATTACGCTGGTTGGCACCATCCATTGGGCCAGTTTTGTATCCACATAACCACCGACGGATCCCTGATCCTGATTCAGATCTGTGTGAAAGAAACACGGCCTACCAAACTTTGGCTCGTTCTTCAGTGTCTCCCTGATTGCAAAGAAGTGGTGTTCCAAGATTTTGCACCTTACAGCGAAAGCCAATTGATTTCACTTTGAAGAGTAGACTTGTTCTTGTCCAGTGGTTACCAACTTTGTCATTCAGTAGCCTGGAGACATGTACATGCATCTACATGTTTGAAGGAAAATTTGCATGTGTTAATTTTCATTAGAATAATAGAGTGGTTTTTATTTTGCTACTGTGCGTGCATTCTCATGCACTCAGTGTTGTAAGGAGTCTCTGCGTGACTTGAGTTAATTTCTCTCGAAGTGACTTGAGTTGAGTGGAACCTTCTGATAGGAGACTCGGCTTGACTCATTGCTCACAGTAAATTGAGTCAAGGTGAGTCAGTTATTTGTTGGGGCTCAAGCTTAGTTGCAAAAAATAGTGACTCAAGTTGAATCTGATTTCAAACATTGACTCGAGACATTACAACTCCGCCGACCCCTAAAACAAGCTGCATAGTGTTTTTATTTTGTACAAATTGCACCATGTACTTGTACTTGTAGGGGGTGTTCAAGCACTCTGAAGAATCATTCTGGAATCTCTTTCTTCGTCTTATCCGTGAAAGCAGACAAGCTGGACGTCTCCTGCGATACTGCCGATACCTCCGTCCAGTCCACGTCGGACCTGAACATCTTCCAGCGCCTCCTGATGCGCGCAGGCTGGCGCAGGATGGAGAGCGGCCACACCACGCCCAGCAGCGCCACGCCCGGCAGTGCCACGCCGGACTCGCTGCGCTCCTCCGACAGCGCCGGCACCCCGCGGAGGAACCTGGAAGCTTGGCAGAGTGTGGTGGACCCGCCCGAGGTGGCCAAGCTGTGCGGGCCTCTGCAGATTCTGTCTGCCGTCTTCGCCTCGTTTGCCCACGGCGGAAATGATGTGTGGTGAGCATTGATATCAGTCCCAATTGTCTATGCTAGCATGCATGTCAGTTGTTTGTTCAACTTAAAGTTGCCTCTTTTCGATAAGTTTCACTGAACCGTCGTGAGTAGGCTCAAATCTAAAGATGTACAATGCTTTGTGTGGAAAAAGTCAATATTGTGTAATTCTGGTATGTAACCAGAGGTGATATTTGTCAGGATTTTTTCATACGGATTTTCCTGATTTCAGGTTTTCTTTCAAGTTTCCCATCGTACTCTTTTTACGTATAAGAGTTTATATAGAACATAAGAAATGGGTATTTGAAGGGTTGCCTTTAGGTAAAGGCAACTTTATACGTGTACCGTAGACCCCACACTGCCCCGGGGCCCTGAAAACATGTGGCAGTTATTTCGAGGATTTTTAGTTTTCCTCCAATCTCGCCCCTGGTAACGATTTCGTTATTTATCCAAAATCATCATCCATCCTTGTCTTCGTTCAGATCATCATCCCAGCTTTCACAAATTTTGCAAGTACCGTTTTTTGTCTCACCGTGAAATGACGCCATCGTTCAGAAATTACGCGTAAATCTCGCTCACAGGACATCAGAAAATTTGCAAAGCACGTTGGAAGGTAGAGCATGCATTAGTTTCTGATGTTCTGTATTTAAACTTGGGTGATCGTTCGGGATATTGGTGCATTTTGCAATCTGTCATCTTGCAGTAATGCCGTCGGCCCCCTGGTAGCGCTGTGGTCCATCTACCAAACTGGCGGAGTGGGCCAGAAGCAGAGCACGCCAGTGTGGATCCTGTTCTACGGCGGGCTGGGCATCACGGTCGGGCTGTGGGTGCTGGGACGCCGCGTCATCGAGACAGTTGGCAACAGGTTGACCCCTATCACTCCTTCAAGGTGGGTTCCTTAGACATCCTGTTGAAAACCTAGGCTAGACACTCTCCCACTTCCTTGCTTGCAAGCAAAGGTGAGGCCTGCTTTGCGTGTGATTCACATTCTCCAGGAGTGTGTCTGCATGGACCCAACAAACTAGACGTGGCGTGGACCTGTACAGTTAGAGTCGTTTTACGTTCACTTTGACTGGAGGTGTTTGGTAACATTTCCCAGACAGATTTGTGGTAACAGTGAGCCAGTTTAACATTCCAAAATGGCCCGATTGAAACATGTCAGAGGTCATCTGGGAACAACGGTACACTTGCGCGAGGTCTGCCTCATCAGCTTGGCTATACACCAACTCGTGTGTGGTCTGTTATCAAATGACTTTCTCTTTTTTGACAAATGGGCCCAGCTGATCAGCCAGCTCAACCACTTCATTTACTCGTACACGAGCCTGAAAATAAAGTATTGAATTGCAAAACTGTAGATGCACTTTGTGGTCAGCTACAGATGAAGAACGGTTACTAGGAATAAAGCCTTAAAATTTGTAACTGAACACTGACAGTCCAAACGTATGAAACTTTGACCACAAGTGTCTATTATTGGAGTCTTTGCACAGAAGTGGCTTCTCTCACCTTTGTAAAGACCAGTCTGGTCTAGGTTTTATTCATTTCTGTGGCAGTTTCTCTATGGAAACGAGACACTGCACTGATGACATTACCTCTGTTTATGTGAGGGCTTTACTTACGAGAGCCAGGAGAGGATGATAGATACCGAGCTTCAAAGGAAAAGTGTTCGTTTAATCAAAACGTGTCGACCTCAGTACACGGGTCTGTTAAACTGTTGAGATTTGCATTAATATAGCCCCCACCCTGAGCAAACATCAGAGCCTCTCCCAGACTGTCCATGCAGTTGCTTGCACCTCAAAAGGTTCTTTCATTCTTTTGCCTTTAACTGATTTTCCTGGCAAGCCATACACAGTGCCTGCGATTTGCCTTTATTGAGTTGATCTGTTTGGTGTGTAACGCACACATATCGACATCAGACTTTGGGCCCATTTTGCACTGTGTGATGATTTTTGCAACCACAGTGGTGGAAATACGCTTCTGAAAAGTGGCTTTTGAAGAAGTGTTCATGCACCGCATGTTCCTCCTTCCCCAATCTTCTGCCTCTTCTGTTTAGCTCCATATGCAAGTCGCAAGTTGCATTTTGCTGGTAACCAAGTAGATTTGTTTGTTCACTGTTCTCCAGTCCCTCTTGCTTCTCAGTTTTTTCTCCGCACAACTTAACTTTCCGAAGCCTGCGTACAAGTTTCCTTTTGCCACCGTCATGCTAACCTTGTCGATATTTCTTCTCCCCCCCCCCCGTTTGCCCGCCTGCAGCGGTTTCACCATGGAGCTGGGCGCGGCCACCACCGTGCTGGCTGCCTCCAAGCTGGGCATCCCCATCAGTACCACCCACTGCAAGGTGGGCTCGGTCTTCATGCTGGGCCTGGTGCGCTCCCGCGCCTCGCTGGAGTGGAAGGTCTTCCGCAACATCATCCTGGCCTGGGTTGTCACGCTGCCCATCACCGGCGGCATCAGCGCAATAATCATGTTGATACTGCAGAACGTTGTATGATGAAGGCCCCTTTTCTTTTAACTTCAAATTGGTCCGGCAGATTTCTGTTTTTTTATTTTATAAAGTTTCTTGAAATGGAGAACGTACCTGTAAGTACTGTATTATTTCAATGAAATATTTGTACATTATGTGATATTGCTATTATTTGCTGTGTGCGCAACCCGTTGGGGCGGTATTCACAAGTCTAAACAATGTCTACCTCGGGGTGACAACAGACTGGTTATTATAACCCTTGGCTAGTCCATAACACCAATAAACTAAGGTGGAAGGCAAGCTTGAGTTATGTGTGACCGCAGAACCTTGCAATCCTTACTTTGTATTCTATAGTCTACCCGTAGTTATTGGAAGTCTGTGATGGGGTCAGCCGTGCTGGCTCTGAGTAGACAAATGCATGCCGACCAGGCCAACTGCAGCTGACCGGACGATATCGCCACCGATTCCACGAACTGACACTCAGTGGCAAGTGGTTGCCAGGTTGTGAAAAATGCATAATCGTCGACTTCGGTTTGACGAACAGGCGCGCATCGGGCACCGATGCGAAATAGACTGACATTTGTTTTCATGAACTGACACTTTTGTTTTCACTATTTGCTTTGGCAAAACAGGACAGAGAAAGGTGCTTTGAAAGGTTCGACATGAATTTCATCCATCCGTAGACTTGATGTCTCACACAAAACTTTAGTTCAGTCGTCTTGATTGGTGGAATTAAGATCAATTTCAGTCTGTGAAGACAAAAATGCACGGAGTACCAGCTAAAAGCGACGCACTGTACTGGTTGTCAGTACATGGAAACAAAAATAAATTGATTCTCTAAAATGCGCGGAAATGAGCACACTGAGCACGACTGAATGTCAGTTCCTGGTATCGGTTAAGATATAAGGTGCTTTGCCTAGCAGCCGTTTCTTTACAGGCTGTCCTAAAAAAACAAAGGAAACCTTGATTTTGGGATGAACTCGGGAACCGATGAAGGTTTCTAAGTGTTTATACTTTGAAAGTTCCTCTTTTGTTTGATACCAGCAAAATGGCATTTGGCTCAGGTGTGACTGATCAGAAACAATTGGCCAAGTCAAAGACCTTCCCTTGAATTAGCGTTAGAGTGTGCAACACAGCCGACCCATCCCGTGCTCAAAGCAAGTTTGGGCACCACTAACTCGGCCTTTCTGTGATCAGCCGTGGCGACTGCAGCATCATTTTTCTGGTTTCAAATTGGAAGAGGGCCAAGGACCTTTCCAACAAATTGTAAACGTTTGGAAAATGTTCATTAGGTACTGAACAGTTCACCTGGAAATCTCGCCAGGTTTCCTTTTTTTCCCCCAGGACACCCTGGAAATGGGGTACAAAGTCCTAATGAAACTATAAAACTTGCACCGGTGCTTAACTTGACAAGGAACGATTGACAGTCCCCGTAGCGGTGTAGAATGTGTGTGGTACACCGAGGTGTACGATATCAGTGCACATGTACACGTATTCTGCATTTATAGTTATGTCCATAGAATGCAAAAAAGGGGTATGTACATGCAGTGCCGAAGTCACGAAACAAACTGAGACTTGGTCCAAATGACATGGCTACGGCTGGAAATAACACATGGGCCTGTGGACTTACCAGCCGCAGCCAAGTACATGTATTCACTCAGTCAGATACAGTTCAATGATGTACATACATTGTACATGTACATGCACCATGCTTGCATTTTGTGCGGCTTGAATGAACACACCTTGAAATGCAATTGTTCATCTTGAAAGTACTCTTCAATTGTTTGACCGTCTTACCTACGATGTAGTGTACACACCTGCTTTGGAATAAAACTGGTAGTTTTCTCCACCTTTCTGGGAATAATGGGTCAACACGTATTGCACTTTATTGATAAAATAATCCTTCACAACTCTTCAGCCCAAAGACCGAGTTGCATTTTGGTGAAAGAAAATAAATGGGGATATGAGAAATCATTGCAAGCATTATATATATGCTTTGGGTTAAAAGGATACAAAATAAAAAAAAAAAAAAAAAAAAACTTTAAATTTAAAGTAAAAAAAAAAATTGCATCTGAGGATGCAACTGAGTTGCGAACAATAAATTGGCCCACCTGTTATTACTGAACTAGACTATTGCTCAGGAGCAATATCGAACTGCATATCAAATCCCTGTCAATTTGATCGGATTCAGGTATAACTTGCAGGCTTATTGGAACCAGGAGTTTGCTTACTGTCTACAGAATAAGTCATAGTGGTAAGTCCTCCCAAAGCAAAGGTGCCAAAACATGTAAATAGGTTGTTCTGGGCGTTTTCCTTCCCCGACATTTTCCCTCAAGATTACAAGATGCACGCCAAGGGAAGGCTTTATACTGCCTGTTCGCTTGTCTTCAACTGAAACCTGAGGTCATCGCAAATTTTGTGGCAGTCGTTTTTGAGGGGGAGGGGTGTAGTGTATCTGGTTTACTCTTGAAAATTGATTTTTAAGAACTGATTGACCCCTTGTGGTGAGTGTCAGTTCATGTAAAATACCAATTTCTAAAAGCTACCCATGAAAGTCAACATTGTTGTGTTCATACGTGAGCAGCAAAAATTGTCATTGGAAAAAGTGGTTCAGAGAAGATCAAAGTAATAAAAAAGACTTCTTTGTGGATGTTTTGGGCTTTGTACTATAGAAAGAGAAAAACGAAATTAGAAAGAACTAAACAAAAACCAAATGAAAATGGTTATTACCATTTTTCTGTTGACCGTTACCCATATGTCCACATCATTGTGTACATACGTGAGCAGAAATATACTAGAAAAAGAAGGGATTTGGAGAAGATCGAAGTGACGAAATGTCTTCCCTGTGGATATCTGGGCTTAGCACTACATGTATATAAAAAGATCAAAACCCAATTAAAAAAACAAACCACCAAGAAAATCAAAATAAACAATGAAAAATTGTCATTGCGACAATCCTGGGTGACATTAAAAACAGGCCACGGTATAAATTGTTTTGAAAGAATGATGTTGCAAAGAATTATTGATTGCTAATGGTGGCAAATTTGTTACTTTTGATAACAAAGTAACAGTTACAGTTATTTGTTACAGCACACCAGGGAAGAATTTTCTGGCTCTAGTGTTCCGAGTATTCTGTTGTTGCAATTCACAACGGGCACGTTGGTGCCCAAACTGTGGTTAGACCATTGGTCATTTGCTACACACATGTAGTATTATACACACTGCGACTTACCCTGACAATTTCTGCAACGAAACCAAGTTCAGCACAGAATTCTAAACTAGTTGGACATTAAATATTATATTGGATACAAGTTTATTCTTCCTGACCGGTAAAGTGGGAAAGAACAAATTTTCTGTTACTGGAAGCAGAAAATCCCCTCGTAAATACACATGTAGCCGTGACACTAAATTCGAAAAAAGCTCGAAATTCTTCCTGATCAGTGAAGTGTGCTGAACAAACCAAAGAACAAATTCTATGTTGCCAGGAGCAGGAAATCCTTGCGTGGAGTGAAGTACAGCCGTGAACCCTCTAGTGGTGTTTTAATTAACTTGTAAATACAATGTATCGAGTACGCCTGGTTTTAGTTGGGTTTTGTGGGAGAGGTCACAGGAGGGAAAACCTCGCGATCGGGCTTGTCGTGTCTCCTGTACAGGGTGCTGGGATGGGCTTATCGGTTTTCTCACAAAGGGGGCGAAAAATTACAGTTGGTTTACTGTAATAAATGCATCTACATCTGTGGGGTGCACAGTAAGCTGTCCTGTTCCTTGCACGCATGGAAATGTTGGCTTTTAATCAGACGTGACCCACAATTTGCAAAACCAGGTTGAAGTGGATAAATGGTTTACGATTCTCAGCACTATCCAAAGTCTTAATCTGGTCTGCAGAAAGCTTTGACAGTGACAGTCGTGGAACTTCATTATCATAAATAATTGAATTTCCACTACTTCGAGGTTATGACGTTACCTACTTCAGCCTGGTTTGGGGTCACTTCTACTCAGTGAGGACTTGTTTGAATTATTGGCAACGTGCTATACAAGAAGAATATTTAAAAACTCATTCCAGTACCTTGTCGGGGGGGGGGGCCTCGGAGCCGGTTGGCGCGAGCAGACCCTCCGACTATTGACTGTCGTGTGTTCATGTAAAATTGGTTTTTATGTACATTGACAGACCGAGTCATTTCTGATAAATTGCCCTAATTTATTGTAAAGTTTCATGTTGTTTTCGATATGAGGTGTGTTAATAACAGATTTGCGACACCTTGGTTTATCTCAGGGTTGATGGCAGGTGACTGGCCAAGTAAAGTAATTGGATAATTTTATTGCCAATAATTTATCCTGCACATACCTGTGCTTGTACTGAAAAGCCGTTTTTCGGCCATGCTTAATTCTGTTTATGGAAGGGCTTTACATGTATCGGCCTAAATTTTGTTGGAAGGTGTGTGGATTGCCTCCTCCATTACGAAAGTAGGGAGTTCCTCTCTTACTCAAGATTGTCGTGTGTTCTGTACATACAGTGTGTTGCTGCTGAAAAAAAGAAAAGTACTTGTTTACATGATTGCTGAATGTGGCATTCACACCCTCTGGTGAATTTCCCTGTTTGGAATGTAATCTGTAATTTGCAATCACAATGGGTCCTGGGAATTTAAAACTACTTGTAGGTTAAATTTGTTATCAGAATGTACTAAATCGAGTTTTGTGTTCTGTTGGGCAAAGCTGAAAACCAGTAAGTTCGAGCTCATAAAGCGAGCAGTAAATTGTTCACTCTGAAAAAGCATTTCGTAAGTTAACTATGATGGATGCAGAATAAATCTGACAAGTGTGCAAGAACCTCAGGCATTGCTTGTGACTGCGTTTCTGTAACGAGTTTTAGAATGTCGTTTGTGACCTGCATTCCATAGTTCAAGCCTTTGTATAATTATGGGTCTTCATTGGCATTGTTGACTATATGTATATAAACTTGATTGGGACTTACAACTGAGCGAGCTAAACTGTATTCGTGGACTTAATTAGACGTACAACCTTTCTTGTGAGCGGCTGTCACATCAGCATGTCGATCTTAGCCGTGTCAGGAAAGGACCTCTCATAGGCTGCCTCCGAATCTGTTGCCTAGAGCTAGGTCTGGGTCTTCACTCCATTGAAAGTACGTGGAGACGCGCAGACAAAATACCTAGCCGTAGCTCTGGAAGCCCGTTTTGGACACGGCCTCAGAACTACGTACATGTACATGTATATCCTGACTTCAAAACTCAAACTGTGTAGACTGTTCTTCAAAATGTACGCAGATTTGCTTGGGCATGAGTGTCTGCGCCCGTCGGAAGTGCATCATGACTGGTTGGTACGGTATGAATGTGCCAAATACCTTGTCTCATCGCTTTACACCGTCAAGTTTAATAATTAACCCAACAACAAAAGAATGTGCTGTGCATTCAAGTTCAAGGTTCAGGGTCTGGAGGCAACGCCCCGTGTGTACAGAGAACATAGCTAAGCATTTGTAGCAATTACATGCGTTGGATTTGGACATTTGGGTTTTATTTTTCGATTGCTGAAGATTTAGATAAAAACAAGAGTACACATGATATTCACGTTCAAGTTGCGATACAGGGTTCTTCAGTAAGAAAAAGAATGTTATTTGAATCCGACCTATCCCCAGTCTTGCGACTGCGAAGTGACTCGGCGGTTGATGGTTTGCAGCTTGACATTGGAGAGGTATCTGTAGCAAACTGAATGGTAAAGCTTAACACCACCCGTATACATCAGCTCGCTTCTACCAAAGACTCTGTCCCCAACTCGATCCAGAGACGACCATGTCGACCTTGAAGGAGTTGATTCAGAGTCGGACCGAAAGCCTCGAGATCAGCATCTCTACACAGAGAGAAACGTTCTGGTATAAAATCCTCATCGGCTTATTATAAATATTATGACCATGTACAATGTTTCGGTGGGTCGTCCTTTGGGAAAACAATTAGTGAAGGAAAGTTGAGATTAAGTTGTACACGACTGGCTTATCCAGCTTTTGGTGGTGGTGGTGGTGGGGGGGGGGGATTCCGAAGCGGCTTCGGGCTTAGTCAACATGAAGTTGGGGAAGGAAAAAGTCAAAAGCCTTCATCACGGTCCAGACATCCTTGCTTCTATTTGCTGGTGTTGTTTTCTTGGGGTTTTGGTGCTAATGTAATAATAAATAGATATAATGATGACCATCCTTCCTACCCACTTAAGAAGAATCATTTGCCAAATAAAAAATAAGAAAATAAAATAAACAATTCCGTCGGGGGGGGGGTCCCCCGGATACTCCACTGGTTGTGCAAATTCTCAGAGAAAGAAATGACCGTGTTTTTAGACTTTTGTAAACCAAAGTTTCCGTGACCAGAGTATTTGGGGTGAGGTGAGGATGGGGTCAAATAAATTAGTGGTATGTGCCCCAACTCTATCATGTCAATTCATGAAACTGCACCAAAACAAATTCAATTATTGTTTCGTTTCAATTTGTGAATTGTTAAAGTGCCTGCGGGTTTAATGTCAGCTTGGAACATTACTGCTCGCATCCTGGAATGTTTGACCAAGTTAACGTGTTTTTCCCATCAGGGTTCTTTGACAGCTTTGTGACTTATTGTCTGTTGGCGATCATGGCATAAAACAACATCAGAACATTGAACTCCATGCTGGAGGTTTGCTAGGCGGTGCATCGGATGGTTTGTTTTGCAATTATCGCGGCAGAGCGAGAACTCTGACTCCTGGATAATTCAGGTAACACGCAAGATGGAAACAAAAAGGTTCAAGGAATTTATCTGACAGAATCGTATGGTGGCGTACTTCAGCAAAGCCAGACATCAAAAAAGTACTCTTTTCAGCTCCAAAGCCCATTTTGTTATAACTCACAGTGTGGCTCATTCCAAACATTTTGAAAACAAGTCATTTCTTCGACGCTCTCGTAAGATCAGATTTTGGGGAGGGTAAGGTCTAAGGAGCAGTCGTCCACACTCTTTAAATATAGCAACAGAAAAGGAGAAAGAAAAGTGAGCGAACAACTGGACAACTTAAATATCATCACGGGAAACAGTGAAAATCACAGTCAAACGTCCAAACTCATTCTGAATGTATCCAACCCGGCATATCACAACGAAACACAACGCGTAACTGAATCTGGCTTGGCTGAATAGAGCTTAACTTTCTTCCCAGGTTACATGGCTTCTGCGGAAAAGATTTTTGATGTTGAAGAATGTGCCCGAGAACTAGCAACCCATTGTCTGGAAACTATTAAAGTCACCACACTCCCACTACAGGCGGACAAGTCTGCGACGATGGAACAACTCTACGTCAACCCTCAGTTTCTAAAGGAAACCAACCTGCCACAGCCGGTAACCTCCTCCAGAGAGACACAATCACGGCTGCTACGACACAGGTCCAGGATAAATCCTCCCAAGAACCTGATCTGTATCCAAAAACATGTGGCCGGTCCCAGAAAGGTCCTGGGGCCAGTCGTTCAGGTTTAGGAAAAAGCCCGCACAATACCTAGAATTCCATGACCTGGACTTAATAAGCCGGCCAGGAAACATTCGTGAGCATGTTTCCTCACCAGGATCTGAAACGGAGGAGATCAAGGTTCTTGTCCAAAAGATCCCCCTCAGCTCTTATCGAGAAATGCTGAAGATAGACACAAAACGGATTTTAATCAAGGCTGAGACTGGTTTCGGCAAAACGACACTTCTGCAAAAGATCGTTTATGATTGGGCTGATTTGAAAAGGAAAGCTGAATCCTCTGCTAAAGAAACGGAGCTTGAGTCTGAATCAATTCTGATGAGCTACAAACTCGTCTTTCTACTCGATGTTAATCGTATGGGTCAAAAGTCTGACATTGTTGACGCCATTATTTCACAGATCCTGACGGACCTCAGCTGGAAGTCGAAAGGGGCAATTTAGAAAAAATCATCAGCGATAATCAACATGACGTTCTCGTTCTTCTGGGTGGGGCGGATGAAATGTATTTACAGAATTTAGAGAGAAAAAAAAACGAAGCGGCAAAATCAACTTGCACGACGTCTTGTCCTACAAAACTCTCAAATCGTGCAAGGTGATTGTGACGAGCAGACAACACGTGGCTAAAAAAATACTCAACATGTATGCGTACTACACCAAAGTAAATGTGGCTGGCTTTGATGAGAAACACAGGGACGAGTATGTCGAGAAGTACATGATAAACTTTGACTCTCAAAAACGAAAGGAGTTTCTAGAGAAAATTAACGAATCCCCAGGGTCTTAGCCTGGTAGAAATACTCGTTTCTCTGGATAATGAGCTACATATGGGTTCCCTTTAGACGAGACATCTGTTCAAAAGAGAGACCCGTTCAAGTTACCAGATCGAATGACAGACCTGTTTCGTGACAACATCAAAGTTCTTTATCAACACAAAATGAGCAAGCAGACTGGTAGCGAGGGCACCTTGCCTTGTGAATCCCAAAATTACATTGCGCCTCTTGGTCGGTTGGCTCTCAAAGGTCTACTGGATCAGAAGGGTTTGCAGCCCCACTTCCGGAAGAACGAGATCGATGAGGAATACCTGGAGTATTTCAGATGAGGATGTGACGTGGGCTTCTTGTCACGAAGGAAGGCCACAATAGGATTCGATGAAGTGATATACTTCTCATTTCTTCACAAAACATTCCAAGAGTATTGCACTGCTACGCACATGGTGGACTCACTCCCTAAAATCCCAGATCAGTTCAGCAGCGACCTGTCAAAGATTCTACAGAGTGACGTGGAAAGCGTTGAGTATGTCCTACGCTTTTGCTGTGAAATGAATGATTGCGTTGCCAAGAGGATCAGCGAAAAACTTAAGGAGGAATATCAAGCGAGCGAATCCTTCCAGAGAATAGTCATGACCCTCCTGTTTGAAGTACAGTCAAAAGCACCAGTGGAAGAGTTTGTGGATGCAGGAAGAGTCAAATTTCCTCACATTCTCCAAGGTGAAGAACTTCGGGCTGCTCGCTATTTCGTTCAGACATGCTCCCGGCCTGAAAGTATTCCTAAAGAAAAGACTGTGGTGGCTGCATGTCAACACGTGGACGACTTGACTCTGTTGCAAGATTTTTTCAATGCTACAAAGTACAAAGCAGCTCTAACAATCAACGGCATCAGCTGGGAGACCCTTCTTGATTATAACATAGATATTTTCAGGTCTTTGACGTCATTGCATATGTCTTCGTGTGGTTTAGAGGGTGAGCACCTCGATCAACTGTTTGAAATTATATCAGAGAAATACTACGCGATTAATAAATTATTCATAACTAACAACGCTCCATTCAGTATTCCGTCTAAAATAAAACCCGTTGATTCCTTAAAATGAATTCCATTTATGTTAATGTGGTCAGAGAAATAGTGACAATGGGCCACTTTTTTAAGCTCATTTCTGACGCAGGAAGCATAAGGATCGTGAATTTGACAGAGAACAATTTGCAGGGATTACAGCCTGTTCAGATTTCTGAAGTTCTTTCCCTGGACGAGCTGCAAGTTAACGAGTGCGCTCTAACAATAAGTGATCTGGACCCCCTGTTCTCTCTTATCTCCGCAGCAGGAAGCGTGAAGGCGGTCGCGCGTGTTGCACACAAACAATCTTGAAGGTTGAGAGCGTAAATAGATCACTGCTGTTCCCTCCGTGAGAGACCTGCACGTGTACGGTTTAAAAATCCCCGAAAGAAAACATGGCAAAGGATTTTTGAGGGGAAAAAATGTTCCTGGTGAATTGGGTTGCAGGGCGGCGCATAAAAATGATTAGGTTATCTTTTGTAAAAAAAAAAATAATAAAATCATGAACACACGTTAAGTGCCGCTCTGTTCAAGTGCGTCACAGGGTGGCGCTCTTTCTACCCAATGTTCATCCAGTCGAATTTCTGTTTAATTTGGAGGTCCCTCACCCCGCACTGTAGGAAGAATACTTTGCACACATATTTCACGCCATAATTATGGACCAGGTTGGTAGACCATCATGACCATAGACAAGGTACAATGTCGTCAATTGTACCGGAAATTGGGGTGGGGTTGGGGGATGTGGAATTGTGGGAGGCAATTGCTCAGCCACCGGGGAATTTGAAAATGGGAGAATGAGTACATCATTATGACATCATAATAAGGGGCGATTTCAAAATACAGATACAGATTTTTACACCAGGACGCCATATTCATGGCCTTTTTTATTTTCCCTCCGTAAATGGTATTATACGGAAGCGTATAAGGGCCATTTGCAAAAAAACTCGAGTTTCATAGTGATCACCGCAACGAGATATGTGGTCCTTGTACGCCTCCGTAGTATTGAATACATTTTGTTTGCCGAGTATGAAAACTTCTTGACTCTCACTTTATTTTTTTTCCTCACCAACAGTGGGTGAGAAGGATGATTAAAAAGCCCACTCCCATGACAAAACGGGGGGGGGGGGGGACACGTGCCCGGAACTTTCCCCCACCCCCATGTTCATATTCCCTGGCCATGCACTAGAGACGTACGACTCGGCCGGGACGGCGATGTTCTGTACAATGTGAATAGAGATTATGCGTTGGTGGTGTACCGTCTCGAGTCATGGTGTCTCTGAGGCTGTTTTTAATGTCAATTTAGCTACAATGAATGCACAAAATTTGGTTTAGGCTACTCGCATGATGGTACAACCCTCTTGCCCTCCGAGGACAACCTCGTGCACTGCACGGCATATTGTGGCTCTGTTGAACCATGGAGTTTTATACCTCAATGGTTGAACGTTTCAAGTGTCCCAAGTGCTATTAAATTTTGGTTGTTGAGAAGTTCAATGGCTTGAATGTTTTTTCCCACCACTACTGAGTACGAGTGTTTGTATTTCAGCCCGTCCCCCTCAAAAGGTTTATGGGGGGGGGGCAGTGTCTGGCGATGCTTGGCCGGGGGGGGGAGTGATCACGCACACATATTTCTAGCGCATTTTCCATTGCCTATACCGTGTATCATAATGACTCTATTGGCGTAGGGGTGATTTGCTTCACATGTCACAGTGCTTCTGTGTACTGTAACAATTCAGATAACGCCACAGGCAATGGACACCACAGGCCCTGATGAGCAGGACTTCGCTGTGGGCCATGGGTCGGGTGAGATCATCACGTGGCAATCATGTGATGCTGAACGGCAAGAGTAGGCTATATTATGTACATGTACATAAACTTCATGAATGAGGGTGAACACTGCACAGGCGACAGGAGTCCCGCCAAGAAGTAACACCAGCACAAGCCCTCCATATTGTGGTAAGCAAATGGTAGTTAGGTAGGCAACTGGTAGGTATTCTGGGTCGAAACTTTGCGCCCAGGCTGTGGGCCGAGCCTTACGGGGGAGGGGGGTTCCGCATGTGAGGTACCATTACGCGTTACGGACCGGTGCAGCTGTTTCATCAAAGCTTACACTTTCAGCCTAGTCGCAGCCACAGCCCGGACCTTCCAGTGAAAGGTCTTGTTCCCAGATTATACGTCGACTATGCCACGTGTATTATTACGAGAGCAGCCTGTCATATGGCGTAGCATCTGATAAAACCCAGAGGCAGTGGCATCAGTTGTTTATCCTCCCGATCTCTTACTTTTCACTTTGAAAAAATGCTGTTTTGTTGATAAACCACAGATGGATTTGCTTCAGACGTAACGATTGAGGTATTTATTTTGTATTGAGTGTATTTTAGGTCCAAAAAAGTGGTTGTAATGTGGCAGACAAACGTGACAAATCTCACTATGGTTGACAAAGCGCGAGCGGACGGGCGACAGTGGCCATGCAGGGCCTACATCATAGGGTTCGTCGCGCGCTGTGGCCGGTGTGTGGTTTGTCGTACACTCCGCTCTGGGGGGTAGCGACTGCCTTGAAAACGAGATTGGGTTTAGCTACACCCAGAACTGCGAGGCACACTCCGTGTCCATGGTGTACGATTATATGCTTCACAAGTCACAGTTCTGCGAGTAGTGTTAGATACATGTACATGTATGATGTAGCTGGGCACGATGGCAGTAACGTAAGGCCTACATTTTTGTAGTTAAAAAGTGTGATCGGTGATCATGTAGGGTGACATGAAGCCAAATTCTAGATTACCTTATACAGTAAATGATTGTTGAATACAGGGGACCAGTTGACCCCTGGAATGACTGCTTACGTGGGTACAAGGTGAAAATCCCTTGAGAAGAGTGTGACACTTTGACCTGTACATGTACCTGGCTATGAGGTTTGATCGTGTGGGGTGTGGAATGGTGGGGTACTCTGCAGTGGAGCCAAGTCAAATGGATATTGTTTACATGTCATGTTGTCATGTCACAGACGATGTGCCGTATTTTAGATGAATTGTATCAAGAGTGAGATGCATAAACTAGGTGAAGGTTGAGAATTTTTTAAGGAATTGGTCAACAAAGTTGGGCCAGCCTAACTGCAGCACTACAGTTGGGACTGTCCCAACTGTAGTTAGGAGAGACGCTTTAGTTTGGGTGTAACAGAGCTCTTGGGTTTGTCATCCATAGATGCACTACACAAAGCTGTAAGCAGCAAAGGAGACTCGAGGCAACAGTATCCACGTTCCTTTCTCAAAAGTGTGAGGAAAAGAAAGCCATCGTTTCTGCCATAGCCAAGACAACTTTAAAGTGCTCCAGAAATGCTTCAGAAAAATTTCTGAAAGTACTCTCTTCATGTGACTATTTTATGGTGTCAAACTGGCTTGTGTACAGTACACGGTTTGGCTTTTAACCAGGTCATCACTAACTGAACTCTGATACCTCTACCTGTAATAAAAAATCAAAGAGGAAAAAAAATTGAAGTGTTTGAAATCACTTAACCTAAGTACAAAGTGCTAAACATTGCGCATGTACACGTAGAGTTCTTAGTCCTATTTATCTCGTGACCTTGTACTATTATTGTATTGTTCTCAACTTTCTTTTCAGGTTTGGTTGGTACAGTAAATCATACCTAGAACTTTTAAGTGTGCACAGAAGCGCTTAGATCCAGCAGCAGTGAAGTATTCTCCTAGTCATTGGCCCACCAGGCTGCAGCCAACACCAGGCTATCTATACTGACCATGGCGGGGACCCCATTGATGACCCCTCTGCTGAATGCCTGCTTTCGTGGGAGGTACCGGACATTACTGTAAGTATAGACATGGGGAGAGATGGCTCAGTTACTGTGGGCCCGGTTCAAAAAAGAAAGCAAGGATTAATTTTCTACTACCCCTTTCTTTTCCCTGCCTGGCACCCCCTTTGAATTTTTTCCCCTTTTTGTGTATTAAATGTGTAACCCATTTTGACTTATTCAAAGTTTAAAAGCAAAGTGAAATTGATTTTTAGGTTCGCCCTGATTTTCACGCCCGCACCATTTTTGCTTTTAAGTTTTATACTTCTTTATCTGTGTTCTTTTTCTTCAAAATGTATTGTCCGGACAAAGTTTCTCACCGGATCAACAGGCACAAACAGCAAAACGTTTTGTGTGTACAAAAAAATGTAAATGTATTAGTTTATCATACGAGCGGGACTGGAACATGGAATAATGTAGCGTGTGTATGTCCCAGATATACCACGAGGCGGGAATGATGTGCACGTTGTGCATCTGTGTCCCATATACCACTCCACCTTTAGCCTCGTGGTGTGCGGAGCACAGACGCACTGCATTAATCCGTGTTCCCGTGAGCGCGGTGGTGATAACGAATTTATCTTCAAGCAAACTTGACGCGCAGTAAAGATGGTAAGGGGCCCTTTGTGCATTTTACGTAAAATACCTGTAGAAGACAAAAGGGTACCATACCCGCGCACCGCAAAAGAAGTAACACCGGTGTACCACAATTTTGCAATTTCCTCTCGTGAGCATTGGAATTGTTTATGTTTTAGTTTATTTCAATAACAACAGGGCTTATAAACACAAAGAATAGAAGTTGTTAAATTTGCCACTTTTGAATTTACAGTCACGCAGAAGTGCGTTTGCTTTTGGTGTAAAAATAGTGCAGTGCATTGAGTTACATGTAGAGTGATGCAGACATTAGTTTAACATGGACTCAGCAAAAATGTCACAATGTTGGTTGCCATGAATCAACCAATCAGAATTGAAAATTCAAGTTTGCCTTAAGATACATATGTGGAGTAGACTGACGTGTGTGGTGCATGCCCCTACTTGTAGTGCGCTATAGCCATTGTGGCTTCGGATGATGCCGTCTCCCATGAACTTACTTCCAGTCTGCCATGAGGTTCATTCGATACCCTTTCAAAACTCTATCTGACGTCAATTAACAGATTAAGCAGCTGACAGTTGGTATCTGTCCTGTTTGTCGTATCTGACTCTTTTACCGTACGTGTTCTACAATGTACCATTTGTTGGACGTCTCAACCCTCAGTTCACTTTGGATGGGAAGATGTCAAATTCATAAAATATACAATGAACATTCTCCTCTTGTCCAATTTTGGTCCAGTCAGAGTGATGTGAACCCCCCAAAATAAATACTGACTTTAAATGGCCTGATGATGCCCTGCTTTTTGGCGATCATTTACTTCTGAAGCCACAGCAGCGTTAAACGAGTCAAGAACGTCAACTTCGTCAAGTGATAAAAAAGCAAGCACCTCCTGAATATATTTCCCCAAAACCAGGAAGAGAAACTGTTTATGTGTACAAGGCAGGAAATTGTACTCTGACAGTTATTATCACGTGTTATCTGATTAGCAAGATCACATGAGCTGTAAAAATGCCCTACTATGAGCCTGAGGCCTGCGGCAGATACTGTACATGTATGTGTGTATAAACGTTTGTGTAGAAATGAGTAACTTCAGTAAGAGTGAAACTACATAAAATGCTCTCAAACATGGATTGACTTGCAGCAATGGTATTTCTGCAGCAGTTACCTTCACAACCCAGAGGCGCACACTGGGTACATGTACAGATACACTGTACAGGTGTAGGGGTACGTGCGTGAACATGCTTCATACATATACTACATGTATATGTACCTGTAGGCCCTACCCGTATACCAGTGCCTGATTTGGTTCAGGAAAAAAAATAGTCCTGTAAGCTACAGTATTAGAAAATAAAACTACATGTAGATACATGTAATCCCTCCAATAAAATGAAATTGATTTGTTTTGAGGATGTATGTATTTTTAATGTGTTTAATTACCTCATCTTGTACTACAGTATGTACATGTCCATTACATGTACATGTATACTGTATTTAAATAGATACATGCTTAATGGAACACTGTTGAAACAGAATCCTTGGGACTTTAAAATTTACAATGTACAAATGTACCTTTGGGACTTTAAAAATTACCTTTTTGTACTGTAGTACATGTACATTGTACTCATGAACATGTACATGTACATGTACATGTAGTTACCTTGTATTAGCAGTGATGGGAAAGCAAAGACTTGGGACCTACATGTAAAATTGTCTTTGTTAAAGATGTGACCTTGTACTGTACATGTACATGTAATTAATACATGTACTCTTCTTACATATGTACATGTACCTTTGTCTGTGTTCAACTGTATCCCTGATACTGTACATGTACATGTACATGTACGTTTCAATTTTTTTTCCCCATCTGAAGTGGAAATTTTTATATTTTTCTGTTCGCACCATCTGAATTTCTAGGATGTAGTGGCTATGTACAACAGCTGTCATGCAACCCCATGCATACTTTGTACATGTACCATCAGATGCCTAAAAGCTTCCTGAGAAGTGCAAATAATTGCATTTCTGAAACCATCCATACAGCACTCCTCCGCAGGAGTTTACTTTATAATTATACTGTATAAACGAAAAGAATCAAACAGTAGGCCTACATGTACCTAACAGTTAGTAATAACTAATCATGTTTTATTCTCCCTGCGAAACAGTTGAGCAACCGTTGCTACATGCGTAATGCTACATGTACATGCACCAGACTGTACATGTACATGGCTTTACATGCTTCTACACGTCAAATGCAGTGCCACGAGATCACACCACTTTTCAGTCAAATTTTCCCAACGAATTCCCTGATTATCCCAAGTTTTTCGTGGAGGTGTCTGTCCTGTAAGTTGTTCTGATCACAACAACGGCATTTTTGGAAAAAAAAATTTGGGCTTTTACTCGCATCTGCACAAAACGATCTCCAGAAGTCGACATGCTTGCAGGCTCCCGCACCCTATGCGCCGTGAAACAACGAATTCCTTGGAAGTCGAGACTGGGACCAGACCAGTCAATCATGATGCACAAATTACTGCATGAAAGCCATGGAGAGATCATGCCGGTGTGGATCGCACCTGATGTTGCCCAATAAACTTTTTTAGCATTATGAACGGAAATAACTCCTAGGAAGGAGATCTGGCAAAGGGAAACCTCTGGAAAAGCGGAAGATTTATTTGAAAAATTTAATGGAGAATTGGAGTGAACTTGTGACTCAGAGGAGTTCTGCATGGTCCGTCGAGGCTGCTAGTTTGGAAAGGGCATGATTTTGTGACCGTCATAAAACTTTGAATCTTTTTACATGTATTGGACATATCTCTTCGAGTTTACTTGAAGTAAGCAGTGTGATCTGAAACTGTTGCACCATTTTTTAGTTGGTTTTGTTGATTGTTTATATGTAATGTTGACCCAATTTTATCTTTCTATTTTACTACATGTATTTCTTGATTGACTCAAGGTTTTGATTCATTTTTCAAAATCACACGCCTAGAAACATTGCACGCCTGGAGTGTTTTTTTTACACGCCTGCAATTTCCAAATCACAAGGGCTGTTGTACATGTACATGTAGATCAACCTGTATGCTTGTAAATTCCATCTGGCCATCAATTTCTCTGTTGGCTTATTTAACTCTCAAGTTGTCAAGCCAGCAGGTGGACCTGGGTTCAACCCCTTCAGTGACTCATCATTCCACCCCCATCCTGTCATTTTTTTTTAAGGTTCTCTCTTTTCTTTATTTTTCTGTAAGTTTTTCTTTTCTGGTTTCTTTCTTAGTGGAGATTTTTGCTGCAGAGAATTTTTAAAAAGGGAAATGAAGTCTGAGATCTATTACATGCAGGTACAGACTGGTTTGGTTTCCTGTCCAAAGTTGCGGATGAGTTCAGTAGAAAGAGGCAGCAACCAGTCCAAAGTGTCCTCTATATCCTCTGGATTTTTTTTACGCCTTTTCAGAGGCTTCCAAAAAACACCATGTTTACATTATGTACATGTACCGGTAGGTTGGTGCCGTAATTTCGGAAATTGGGGTCCCAAAGTGTGTCCCAGTTTCATCTGACCTTTGTTATTTAACATGGAAATATCACCGGAATTTATTTCAAACTATTAGTATTTGTTTGGCAGGTAATTTGCATTAATTCATTACTCTTGGAAATTGCAAAATGTGTTCTAAGCAAGTTTACAAAATCATATGTCAGATGTGACAGGGACATCCCAAAAATGGACCGCTAATTTCGGGAATTACCCATGTACATGTATATATCGTCGGTCCACTGCTGGCCGAAAGCACGGCTGCACCACATTTCTCTCTGTCTGGCTATGTTGTACGGTAGGCCTACTTATACTGGTGCCAAACTTGAATTGACCCCAGTACTTGTGGGTTTCCCATCTCCAACTTGGAAAAGAATTCCATTGACGGACACCACTAACATTCCCTGCAGTGGCCTACAAGTACATGTACATGTATGTATTAATTAGCCACCTGAAAGCAATAAAGTGCCCTCGAAAGTCAAATTTAGGCATGTTAGCAGTGAACATATTGAGATATTTACTTAGAAAACACTTAAGAATTCTTAGACCTGAGTCTTGCATGTTGGGTTCGTGCACAGGGTGTCAAGTGGCATCCGTGTAAATTTAGGGAATTCTTTTCCCTGACTTAATGTGCTGCCTTCCCCTGTTCCTGGTGCCATCCCTACGCAGGTCTCTTTCTTGTCCACGGTTTGTCTGGTCTTCTGCTGATGTGGCCTGCTCAAGGTCATTCCCTAAGCTGTGATTGGTTCCAAGGCAACTTTAAGTTTGGTTCACATTCCTATAATAACTGGGTAATTCCACCATCATGGGCATTACATACATGTACAGACATTTGAGGACCAATCCTGGTTTTGAAATTGTTTTAGCTACCGAAACTTAGAAGTACCCATTTGTTTGTTTGATGCAGTACCTCACATGATGTATACCAGCACTATGCATTGAAATAAACTGATAAATGGTAATCACTTAACCCTAACCCTCCTCAATCCTTCACCTGTTGGAGGACTGAGGAGTGTTAGGGTTTTAATGAAGTAGTTGAATTACAAACGAGCATCATGGACATTACGCTGAAGGGACGTGGGTGACATGGACATTATACACAATCATTGCAAAACATCTGTGAAGTTACACGAACAGTCTGGAATCCATTATTTTTTCCAGTGTAATTTTATGCTGTAAGGAAGGAAATTGTCGACACACAAACAAAAGTGTTAAAAAATGGCTGTCAACGGTGCACATGTGTCCTGGTCTCATGGACAGTGCAGTAGAGCGTATCATAAATATACCCAGATTGACACATTGTTTTTATGTAGGGTACATTTACATGTACATGGGTATAGGGTTGTGCCGAATATCCGAATAACCAAATATTTGATCAAATATTCAAATATTATTTTCCGAATTTGAATATTCAAATGCAAAATTCATGAAAAGGGAGGGGAAATCTTCTTTTGTTTTAAATGAGAAAAATTGCACTATGGAGGCTTGTTTCAATGCAGATTCATTCATGTTATGATAGAAAAAGTAAATTATTCATTAACCAACTTAAAGGAATAGAAATTTTCAACAGGGCAAGAACTATCGCTCGTCTCTAAAATCTTGCTTTACAAATCGTGGCTGGAGATCTCTACTCCCAGAGGTGCAACATGTTATATTGATCATAATGTACAAGTGTGCATTATTACAACTGATTTTGTATGTGGTTTGTTCATCAACAATCTGCCAATGGGTACAACCGAATATTCGGATATTCGATCAAATTGAAGGTCAAATATTCAAATTGTGAGAAAAATTTACTTGATATAACTCAGCCCTAATGATGTGCACGTGTGTAGGCAATGATTCACTTTTTTGTCCGCTCTTTACAAATGTAATTGTGATATTGCGGTAGATGTACGTGCATTCATTTTGTTATTCTTACGATACTTTCCTTTTTTCTTTGTAAACCTGCAGCCACAAGATCTTGGTGTTAATAATCACTTTCTTCACCTACATGACCTACCATTTGTCTAGAAGGCCAATCAGCATTGCCAAGGTAAGTGGGCGGAGCCTAATGTCCTCACCCCGATCCCTTTGCTAGTGTTTTTAACCACGATTCAGTTTTACTAAAAAATTGGCGAAATGAATAAATGTGTGCACTACATGTACATGTGCCCCAGATATTTCATCCGACATACATACATGTACCGGTAGTTATATACGTGTACGTGTGTGTGCGTAGTTGTCCTGTGGTTACATTGGCCGCAATCTATCTGTGCTTTCACTTGATCTTTATGTGATCTTTGTCGATTTGCCCACGATTTGCCAATAATTTGGCCATTGGCCAATTGTCTCTTTGTAGTTTGTGGTTGTGGAAAATTGTTTGAAAACAAGACGTAATTAGACGATTTCGTACGGGATTGACCATTAGTGCAGAGTGATCAGACGGATGTCCAGATGGGTCGATCATGCCCAATACATGTAGTTACTTGTACCAGGGGGTACAGTGTTCTTCTGACTTGACTGATTGCACAATACGTGTATGTGTACATGCTGTACACTAGTGCAGTACTTGTGAGTTTATCCGGATAGAGAGGAAAATAATTTCAATTAGCTGATGACTCTTTCTCACGTTTGTTGGTGTTGGCCTTTTTACACTAAACAATTCTTCGTTTTCAGCGTTGTACATGACAAACGTTAATGGAGAATATAAAATTAAACACAGACTTTGTCCATGTTCCGTTCTGATCAACTCAACAATTCATAGAAAGTTCTCTTCATGTTCCGGTACTGATACATGTAATGTACATGTACCATGTGCGTGCATGTCGGCCATTCTGGGACTGTCCAAGTTTTGGTGTGTGTCCCTGTCACATCTGACGTATGATTTTGTAAGCACAGAACACACTTTTTAATTCCCAAGAGTGGTGAATTAATGCACGTTTCCTGCCAAACAGATAGAAATAGGTTGAAATCATTGTCAGTGATATTGCCATGTCAAATCACACAAGTCGGGTGTAACAGGGATACGAAGGTGTCACTCTTTTGGACCCCGAATGTATGACAAGGACCGGTGTACATTGTATATGTACTTGCATATGTGCAAATATACAGGTACTTTAAGGTCCTAAAAATGAAAGTGGAGGATCTCTTTAATTCATAACAAACTAGGCGTGTACATGTAGTATTCCACCATGAGCAATGCTGAAAACAACATGTACATGTACATGTACTTTATTTCAGCTGGTACTGCTCAGCCGCTATCCATGGGCATGATCAGGATGCCTCCACAGTGCGTATATAGTACATGTTGATACATGTATGTACATGTACATTGTAGCTTTGTAAGGCCCTGCAGTGCTCTGATGGCAGAGCAGCACCCTGAAGGTCAGGCCTTCATTCACCCATGTACTATCAGGGGTGTGAGCATTCAGCCTTTTTTGATTTCACCTTTTTTTGTTTGGATGTCGACCCCGAATTGCAGCTTTTTTGTACGCCCGGTGTGCACAAAAGTATGGGAACTTTTTACGCTTCGGCATCTGGCCAGCTGTTTTTCAGCTCTAATTTTAAGTGGTCACTCACTCCCCTGACCCGCTGACTATGTACATGTAATGAATGGCTCATTAATAATGGCTCCAGTCAGAGTTGGGCAAGCTCTTCGGTCATTGTTTGTCACATTTATACCTGGTACATGTGGAAGCCAGGTTACGTTGTAATTACTGTTTAGGTGAACACAGGCAACTGACTTCTGTCATGTCTGTTGGACTTTCATTGCCTAAACATACACGATTGTACATGTACCGGTACTTAGGGACCAGTACATGACTTGAGGACCAATACATGTACATGCTCTATACATGTATTGCACGGTGAATATGCATGTGCCCTGGTATTTATACCTTATACATGTACCGGTACATGTTGCTCCATTTTTAACTACAGCATCTGTGGACAGAATACATGTACATGTAGGGTGCCCCAGGAAAAACAAATTCTGAAATAAAGGGTTGATTTGACCGGGTTGTGTGTTGTAGGACTACATGTACATGTATGTACATGTATGTACATGTGTAAATCATATTATTGTATAAAGTGGGAGAGAAATGTTTTCAAATGACACAGCGATTGAATTCCGCCGTGCTTCACTGAGCACCATTGCTTGAGAATGGTGCCATATGTCAAAACCTATTTGCAACACCTTAGGTTTTAACAAGACAGTTACAATCACATCCAACATGGCCGAAGGGAAACCTTTACAGCATATCGGTACCTGCACATGCGCTGTAAGAAATGGTTATCATAAGATGAGATTTAGTCACAAATCTTTTGTCATTAACCCTCCTACGTTTATAAAGATATGCAACTTCATTCTTGACAAAGTTGTCCTATCTCTGTCAGTCAAAATCAGTCCCAATTACCCCTGTGTGTCTGTATGCTGGGTCAGATCAAGTGGAGGGTATTTTTTTGACTGTCTGTGACTATTAGAGCAAAAGGAGGGTTTTTATTTTATGGTAATAGCTCGACCATATTGCCACTGCACTGTTGCTTAAATGGCTGACTGGTTTCATTGCACCGTAAATTCATCTTTCCGGCCGACATGTACAGGTATGCCGCCATAAAAGAATACATGTACTGTACATTATCCACTTTGCATTATCTGCCTGCACCATCATGCTGCTGTACCCGAATGCTGTTTTCCCGGACTAAACCAAACAATGCGTTCCATTTAACACATTTCACACTAATAATACGACATACCAGAATCAGATACATGTACATGTACCATCCCCTCCAACCCCCAAGAAAAATATAAAAATAATAAAATAAAAAGTCCACTCTTTCACAGCACTTGTCTGGCGATAAATACTGCATTATTCTATATACCTTGTACAGTGCAGCATGAACATGTATGTACAATATGCATCTACGGTACATGTGCCATCTTGCTTTGAGGAATGAAGGAGTCAGGAACCTTTAATGGATAAAACAAATTGCTCAACTTTTTTTTCAGAAAAAAATATCCTTTTTGCCACTTTCACCCCGACCTACTGGTACAAGTGTACATGTTGACAGGTGTCTGAGTGAAAGCCTGCTGTTACTCAAAAATGAAATTAAATGCATTACCGGCAGACTGCCGTAGATGCTGATCTGTGTACCGTAGTGTGAACAGATTAGGAGCTTACTTTGCTTTTAATTGTATGTGCCCTGATAAAGTTAAGTTTTGTAAATTATTGTCAGGAAATTCCTGGCCGTATACACGCAGCTGCACTGTGAGCGTGCCGGTGGCTGGACTGGTTGCATTGCATTGACCTTTTTGGGGGAGATTACCATTCTGTTTCACATGCGAGCTTGTCAACCGTGGATCTTCATTAGCTCAACAGATGTCCATAATTTAAATGCAAATTTATTTGAGCACGTGCAAACTCTCTCATGCTGTACACAAACAGACGGATAGAAAACGAAACCAAAAAGAAATCAAAGAAATTTTTAAAATATAAAAAATATTTTGGTATGTTACCAGAGGTTTCTGGGGGCAGTGTGTTGGGATCGACATGGACCATAGAGCAAACAGAGGGCAGGTGAAAAACAGGTTGACAAGGCATTACAAGTACATGTAGCCAGTCTTTGCACAGTATAGCGTGGTGTTTATGACAAACTAGACTTGAATCAAGTCAGACATAGGTTGCTCTTTCCTAGTCAGCCATCCCTTCAGCCGCGCCAGTACGCACTACACAGCCGTCGCGCTCGGCCCGGCATCTTGCGTAACCCTTATAAGGCGCCCTCATTTGATAGCCTTTATTGTACAGTACAATGTGTGTCATATATGTATGTCACCAGTCAGTAAGTCCGACTTACCATACTGACTGGACCTATCGGACCCGCTGCGGTGATATACATGTGTGTAGTTATTCATAATTGCATATGAACGACATGATCTTGCATAATGTATGGAATTTCCACCAATCAAAGCAGTCAGACTTGTAGACTCGTTCATTATAATGCAGGTATGAATGACGTAAAAACAAGCCCAGCAATGTGATTGGCTGCTACCACTTTCGATAGATTTCATGAGCCCATTCACTGTGTACAAATGGTTGGCAGATTCGTCAAGTTGGGATTTCTGAACTGAATCATTGTAATATGACACAAGAGGGTACGAAGCAAAATGGCGGTCTCAATTCTGTGTTTAGCCAAAGCAGAAAAGAAGACATCACAGAGATTGTGACTTGAGTCAAGTCTAGCGACAAACCGACAAATTTATTTGCATAATTTGCATCATAATGAAATTAATAAGTTCCTGTTTCATTTTTAGGGTGTGTGGCACCGTAACTGCTCCATACCCATCAATGACCTTCAGTTCCCCATTTTCAATATTTCCGACGCCGGAAACCCCAACTGGTGTGACTGGAAACCTTTTGGTAAGTTACTTCCAAAAAATACAAACAAAACACAGCCAAAATGCCCCAAAGAATCAAATACCTGTAATTTTGTGTAAAAGGGTCATTCCGTGAGGTTGGGTGCAATTTGTGACTGTGTCCGTGTTATGTGGGTAACTTTTAACACCTGTCATGCAGTGTTCTACAGTAGCTAGGACCATTTTAGTGCCGGGTAATTTTTTGGATTACAAAGCATAGTGAGCGCAGTTCTTAATGCTTTCTGATGCTTTTCAGTAATATTTCAGTTCATTTTTTGGAAAATCCGTGCTGGGTGGCACAGCCAATTTCAACCCTGAGTGCCGGCGGAAATTTGTAGTACGGGGTGGTCCACCATGGCTAGAATCCTGCTGTCATGACCAGTAGAGTAGGTCATTTACTCTGTAAAAATAACACACGCCCCTGTATTCAGCCTTACAAGATGTATCACACTGTCAATTTGGAATCCACATGCAGGGAAATAGCTGTTCATTTTCACGGAACCCATGTAACAATTGACACCGTCACAGATTGTGCCCCAACCTCATGGAATGACCCAAAAGTAAACATTCCTTACGTGTGTACATGCTGTCAACAGTTCCAATTGATGAGACAGAAAAACAGGAAATGCCTCCATGGCTAGCTTTCTTTGTCTAGGTTTCACTTTTGATTTCCTTGGGATGTACGCATTCTGTCTTAGGGCATACTGGTAACATACATGTAAATCTTCCATGCCAGCAATTGCTTTGCCAGGGTTTGTAGGATTACAGATTTGCAGACTCTAAACAAAGCAATGTAATGAGAACTAGATAAGTCCCATCTTTTTTGCCCTGATAAAGGGTTTTCCTAGGGTTTTGTGAAAAATTAAAAAAAAGACGTTTTCTCTTGATTGAGCACGCTGAGTGAACCAGAGGTGAAATTTGTCCAGAGTTTTTCTGATTTCAGGATCTTTTAAAAAAAGTCTCCTTTAAAATCTGGAAAATCCTGAGTTTAACATTACAGTGTTTTTACAGGAGCACAAGAAAAAGGTCTTTTAAAGAAGTGCTTTCAAATACAATAAAGAATGTGCCAGTTGGGCGAATGCAAGTAATATTTCAGGAATTTTAAGAGGATTGATTGAGACTCCTGGCAAAATTGTCTGGATTTTCAAATGGATTTACATGTAAGGAAACACTGTGTTCTGCATGGTAGTTTTTCTGTGTTTTCTTTTTCTTTTTTGTTGGAAATGTTCTACTTTTTCCTGTTCTGATAATGCCATTTCTTCCGTTCATGTTTTGTAGACACCTCTGATGCTGAGGTCCTGCTAGGATGGCTAGACACCGGGTATCTATTTGCCTATGCAGTAGGAATGTTTTTCAGGTGAATGACTCGCACAAATGTTACGTTTTTCCCCCTTCTCGTCCACCAAGTTTGTGGGTCTACCGACAGAGCACCTTAGTGAGCACGTGACACATTTCTGCCAAATTGCAAGTCGTTCTGAAGTCACATTCATGGGCATTTGAGCACATTACAATCAACCATACATAAATTACACGTACACTGTACTTGTGCAGCTTTTTTGTTCCAGGTTGAAAAGGGCTAAAATTATACAACCTGTACATTTCTTCTTTCCAAATATCTATTGATGTTTAGTCCACCTCTGTTTGGTCAAATTGTAGTTTGTCCAAAAATGTTTTAAATCTCAGAAGTTGCTTTGGAAAAAAAGTACATTTCTTCTTTCCAAATATCTATTGATGTTTAGTCCACCTCTGTTTGGTCAAATTATGGTGTGTCCAAAAATGTTTTAAATCTCAGAAGTTGCTTTGGAAAAAAAGCCAAAACAACATCTGTGCTGGTAATTTGAATGACTTCTTTTTAAATTGTTTAATGAATAATTTACTTTAAATATGAAGCGTTGAAAGATTTCTGTCACTTCATTTAAATCTGCTTGAAACAAGCCTCCATAGTGCAATTTTTCTCATTTAAAACAAAAGAAAATGTTCCCTTCCTTTTCATGAATTCTGCATTCAAATATTCAAATTCAGAGAATAATATTCGAATACTCGATCGAATATTCAGTTATTTGGATATTCAGCACAGCCCTAACTTACATAGAGTGTACATGTAGCAAGAATGAAGGAAACATCAAACACAGAGACTGATTTATGACTGACTGAAGATACGTGTAGCTAATGAAATGCCGTGTTAGATGGTGTGCCTCCCCCATCTCTTCCCCCTCCCCTTATTTTATTGTCTCTTTTTTAAATGTTACTTTAAGGATGAACATCTGTGCGCTTGGCCGCCACTGTTTTATGCAGGTGCCTTCACTACATGTATGTGCTGAGTGCTCAGTCATAAAAATAGTCCAAGCGATGCTTGCAGCATACCCCTGTACCATTTGGCTGATTGTATACCAAATATATACACGCAGGCAGTTAACAGAAAATGAAGAACGCAGTGCACGAAGACTATAGGTGTCGGGATCTTGGGTTTACACATTTCATTCATTATGAGGGAAAAACGTATTATCGGATGGACAAGTCTTTATTTCCCTGCCAGTGGGAGACTTTGAGACCCTTGGTGGCAGCAAACATACCGGCCCTTTTTTACCAGTCCTGAGCATGCGTGCGTTGTTCTGAGCTGGCGTGTACAGCCCTGAGCATGCACTATACTGTGAAGGACCGGTGTGTCTCCTGCCACCAGCACCCAAAAGTCTCCCATTGACTGGTACTTTGTGTCATTTTCAAATGGTGATTTATCTGACCTTGATTTGATTGGAGCGGAGATTAACTCAAGGTTTGAAATATTCATGTACCGGCAGGATTCATACCGGTACATGTACATAAATTTGGAAAATTTACATAAATCTGCAACATCTGGCACGGCACTGTAATTGAATAAGATGAGAACCAGTTTGTGCGATGATGCTTGCATACATGTACATCTCTGTGTCTCTGAAATTTGGAAAAAAGCTTTGAACTACCGTTACTTGCCTCTATACTCTAATTCGACCAGCAGAATTAGAAGCCATTACTGCGGTGGCACAAGGCCAGTGGACAGGTGGTACATACACTCGCGCTTTACATGCCTCTTCGACCAATAGGGTGTCGTGATTTGCCAAATACATGTGCACGCGCCGCGTCAAGCTGAAGAATGTGCGTGTGAGTGCGGCGCCACCGCAGTTACATGTAGGGTGTCTTATCGGATAAGTCTATGCTAATCTCTGCCTGTGGCCAATGATCTACCGGTATGTAAAGTGCACTTGATTCTTAGTTCATGTTCTTCAACATGAGACATGTGAGATACATGTGTACATGTACATGTTGTGTCAAAATGATGACATCCTGAGCATACTAGTACATGGAACCAGTGTCTTGTAATCATTAATGTGTCTTGATTTACATGTATACATGTGTAGCATTCCAACATTTAAAATACTTGCATGAAAGGAGTTGGTGCAGGAAAAGGCAATGAAGAGCGTGGAACCTCCACGATAGTCCTCGCAGCAGATTTTACAGAACGTGGCATAACTTCACACCATGCGGCATACTGTTCTGTTGCACATTTGCGCAATATTCAAATTTTGTTAAATGTCTTTGGTAAGGCTGACTGTGGTTTTTATCAGGGCTGATTAAGTGTTACTTGTACATCAATAATTAACGAGTCTTTAGATTTATGGCTTTGCCCACCATTTAACAAAACACAAACAAGAATGAAAGCTCTTTTCCTCATCGGAACGAGGCAGAAATCTTGATGTTTCTCTCAGCCTAACTAGCGTTTCATTTCTCCCAAAAGCAAAGCTGTTCATTTCTCATATAAAATTAGGTTTAATAAGCATACAGTAAGTGCCTTAACCCAACTTAATTAGTTAGATGAGTATTTATCTCGGATTTGTTTGGCACAGCTTTTGCCCTCTACATGTAATTAGTTCAGAACCTTGTCATGCAAGTTGGGGACTTACATAGTTTGTAACTTTTGTGAAATGTGTCGTCATTTCATTTGTTCAACTTTCTTTAAATTGTAGACCACACCATTTTTATCGTGGTACATCACATTTCCCAAAAGATCCTTAAAAGTGGTTTGACCGACTTTTTAAAAATGTGTTTGTTCACATCGCAGCGGTCACATTGCTGAGCGGATGAGTCTACGCTACTTTCTGTTCGGCGGCATGTTCCTGAGCGGTCTCTTCACAGCCGTGGTGGGCCTGGCCCAGTTCTTTCAGATTCACAACTATGCTTTCTTCATCACAATGATGGTAGGTATTAAGATGCTGGAGACCTCCAGGCTTCCTGAAAAGAGTTCTCAACGTCTGACCAGTGTTGCAGTCGAGTAACCGCTGAACTGACGCAGTGATTGTTTGACCAATAAGTTGGGCAGCCATGATGTCCCCTAATTCTGGTTCTTGGTGAATGACTTGGGCTCATTTGGTCTTACAGCCCAAATCAAAGAATTGGTGGAATCCTCATATTTTTTTGAGTTTTAAACCGTGAAAGAACCAGGAGGGATTGTACCCCCCCTTCACATTTTATTTTGTCTGTTATCAGAAAACTAAGCCTTCAGATGGTTTTTCAGTGAACTTTTCCCCCTCCCCAGCTGTGGGGAGATACATGTAATCCAACTCTGCCTGGCTGTTTTAAGGTGAAATGTCGGCTTGGCAGTGCCCCCCTTCACCATCACTGTGCGTTGCATCCGCCAAAACGCCCTTGCTGTGTGTGTGGAGGATGCGAGTAGCTTAAAACAGTCCTTTTTTTATATGTACAATTCCCTGTGTGTCTTTCCTTCTGTTTGTCGGAGCAGTGAAGACAATCTTGTTGGCTGAGTTCTAAAAAGTCCCTACGACAGCAATATAATTTTTGAAAACACTGTTTGGGTGGCTCTCTAGGTATGAAAGATACATGTACATGTATATTCATCGAAACAGCCTATGATCTAGACTGTTTTATTTATTTTGTAGCGGCCAATATTTTTAGATTTCACCCAAACACCTTATTTCGTGTTGACAGCAATAGTTTGAGTCAAGGAGCTTTTAGTGCCATTTTTCCACCAGGCCCTCCTAACATGATGCTTCTTTTTCGTTTTCAATCTTACACGTAGATTGTCGGGGGTTTCTTCCAAGCAACAGGTTGGCCAGCAGTGGTTGCCGTGGTAGCCAACTGGTACGGAAAAGGAAAGTGAGTCAAAAATAACCGTCAGATTTTTGGGCATTTGTTTTGTTTTTTGGGGGATGGGCAGAGCATAGGTGCAACAACGCTGCACTCAACGAATGTCAGTCATGGGGTGACGGCGCGTAGAAGGGTCCGATTCTGACAAGGGGCCACATCGAAACAAGTGACACTAGGAAAGGATGGACACACAGTAATGATAAACCAGAGAGCAACACGTGCTCGTCTGTTGCGCAGATTATTGGCTTCGTGTGTTGAATGTAGGTGAATTTACACTGTGCATGCCGTATCCCGCTCTGACTATACATGAAGATAGAAGCACCGGGTCTATTGCTTCATATTGCCTACGACTGCATGTACATGTATCTGCTCCGAGCGGAACAAAAGAGGGCATTTTTTTTGGTTTGGGGTACTCACCACGTAGGCGTGCAATTATATGCGCATTTGACTCGGAGCACGCTGAGTACGCGTAAGTAATTTATTGCGGCGTGTATGATCTTTGCGTGCACGCAGACCACGTGCAAGAACCCGCTTGTAACCACCTGACTTTCTTTTTGCCGATTGGGGGTGCACTTCAGCTCGGGGCGGATATGTACCGTACATGTACCGATTGTTCACCGTTACCTCCCCATGCACATCTTTGGGACCCATTTCATGTTTGGGGATTCACTGTCTGCCTGGACATGAAGTGCCATGCCACCAAAAGAGAAGATTGACATGTATACACGTACATGTTGGTTTGTGGTAATCATTTCATCTGGGTACCCCGTGCACACTTGGAGACTGCACTCTCCGGCATAGATTTGCCGCCAGTGCTCAGTGTATCCTGCAAAAAAAGCACGCACAAGCAGGTGCACACACGAGGAGAGCTCCCACCCAGAGGAGCCTTGTTGCGTTCCATGCGAAGCAGATAAGCAATGTTTGTAATGCGGTCATTTTCATGTTGTATGGTTCAGTTGTAGTCCAGCCGGCACAGAGTATCATAAATTTGCCCACTCTTAAGGCACCCTGGCGGACACAGTCCTCTTGGTCCGTTTTGTTGCTTGTCAACAAACAACAGAGTACCAAAACGTTATTGGCTCTGCAGTGCCCAGAAATGCTTTAATTACATAGATGTTTAACGAAGGGTGTATTTGTGGGTACATCACAGATATTTTTTTTGGAAAGAAGTATTGGTTTGCCAATCATATTTTGGTTGCCAATACGGGTGACTCACAATAGTGCGCCTCCAAGAGTTTGAACGCGTTGGCCAATCACAATGCATGAAATCTGTTTGCACATTGCAAACTCTGGGAGGTGCACTACTGTGAATTGCCCGTATTGCATCGGTAACCAATCTCAGAGAATCGTATGGTCACACAGTAGTGTATAGGTCCGTGTACATGTTCGACCTGTATCAGTGTACCTCATACATATTCATGACGGATCGCCAAACTCTCATTGGTGCATTCATGGTCACGTGCCAGCCGCACTTTTTTGCTGTTTGCCAAGCGCACACGCGATCGTTCATGCATAAATACACATAAGTTTTTAACTGTCTTCCAGCTTACCCTGGTGACAGTTAAAAACAAATGCGCAGTAGCAGAAAATCCAGGAACTAATGCGTGGATGTACTGTCTACTCTTGGTTTCATCTGCAGATATTCTTGTGTGTAAAATAAATTTAATGTTTGTCTTGGTAACAAAATAAAAGTTTGTGGGAATAGATTAACGATGATGTTTTTACTTTCAGAGGTTATTAAATAAAATATGTACGTGGTATAACATGGTTTATTTGGGTTGGACAGTCGATGTTAGCTGCCCTCGGTATTTGGGAGTTGACACACTAGTTCCCTCGGTTTGGCCTCAGGAACTAGACCTAGTTTGTCAACTCCCAGTACCGAGGGGAACTGACATCAGCTGTCCAACCTCAAACCATGTTTTACTTGTATACAACCAAACTGTCCCAAATGGAAGTTCTGATGCCTGGTGCTCATGCATGTACCTGTGCATGACTTCTGAAAAGCACCATCCACGTTCTGTTTTTTCCCAATTTCATTTGGGTCCTGATAATTTTTGATGGCCATATTGTACGCGTATGGCTGTACTAAACCCATGGAATTGTCTTACATGTATCTTGTAGGCGTGGCCTTATCATGGGCGTGTGGAACACCCACACCAGCCTGGGCAACATCCTAGGTGCAGTCATCGCAGGGGCGTTTGTCGACTACTATTGGGCGTGGTCGTTCATCGTCCCTGGAGGCATCATCGCGTCCATGGGAGTGATAGTCCTCTTGTTCCTCATTGAATGTAAGGCTGGATCTGAATCTGTTGCCTAGAGCTAGGTCTAGGTCTTCACTCCATTGGAAACGTGTGGAGACGTGTAGACAATAGACCTAGCCGTAGCTCTGGAAGTCCGTTTTGGACACGGGCTAAGAGCTCAGAGAAGTGCTTTTTGACAGTGAATAAGTGAATAAATATGTGGTTGGCCGGTCTTAAATGTGCTTTTAAGACCAGCTCAAGAGAATGGACGTGACTGATTAATGCCTGAGCCGCAGTCAAAGGCATTATCAGTGTTCAATCTCCACATATGTATTCCCATTTGTAAATACCTTTTTATTCATCAGAGTCAAAAGATGTCATTATACATGTGTGATGGATTTCTAGCGATTTCTTTTAGATTTTTGCTTTCATTTTTTCGAACACCCCCGTCCATTTTATGGAATATTCCTTGTGCAAATTGTTTAATTGGCATGAGCTTGGCGAGCCACATGCACACAGACTCTTGACCAATCAGAATCGATTAAACCGACTTGTATCCAGGTGCCGGCGCGTGATTTACGCAGTGGGCATTATCATTTCTTATCGGGCATGATCAAAAGTTTATTCAAGGTCAAGTTGTTGAATAGGGAGACTAAGGTATTTATGAATGTATTTTCAAGATATGTTTTTTTATATATATATATTCGTTGGGTAAGGGCAAAACCCGTTATATAAATTAACATCTCCCCAATGCAAAATACATCTTGAAAAAAGTTTGCAGTACCCGCTGCTTCACCTGACTCGGACCGGCCAGCTGACCCCGGCGAGCTCGGTGGTCGAGTGGTTAAGACGCCTGCACTAGTAAGCAGGAGGTCGTGGGTTCGAGTCCCACCTGAGTAAGCTTGTGACTTTTTTCGCAAGCTCTCGGACAAGCACTGAGCATACAATGTTTATTAATATATACGTTGGGTAAGGGCAAAACCCGTTATATAAATTAACATCTCCCCAACGCAAAAATACATCTTGAAAATACATGCATGCTGTACACGGCCACTGGAAAGTTAGTCACAGCGAAAGCATGAGTAGACAAGTGTTGTGCATGCCATGCGGAGCCTCACTGAACCACAGACTTATTTGGGAAAAGCGTGTGCTCCAAGCAGAGCTGTATATAGGGAGAGTTGCGCCAACTGCAGACTTTGGAACCCAAATGGCTGTCCATTATGTGTCCAAATGGCTGTCCAAATGGCTGTCCATTATGCAGACTTTGGAACCCAAATGGCTGTCCATTTTGGTTCCAACCATTGAGACACTCATGTCTCAACTCTCTCTATAAACGGCTCTGGCTAGGAGCAAACTGTTAGGCCCTCAGAAATGCCAGCGTTGTGTTACACACCAGATCACCGGAGTACATGTTGGGTGGAATGTTTGACAGCCGTATTATGATTTTAATTTTGTAACCCTCCCTGCAGCGGAGTTGATACACTTTTATTGTAAAAGAGATGCAGTACCCTATTAACCAGGTTTCTTCCTTGTGTTCCAGATCCAACTGATGTTGGCTGCGATCCACCTAAAAATCAAGAAGAGGTAAACTTGTTGTAGTAATGTTAGTTTCTATGATTACGCGTACTCAGTCTTCTTGCAATGTAAAAATCATGTGATATCCTCAGTATCAGGAGTGAATATACATGCAGTCCATCATGCTGGCTAATTTAGTTTCTCGAACCTGGTCTATCTGCTCGTTTGTTGATTGATTTTTCCCTGCATGTGTTTGGTCACAGGAGACAAAGTCAGTCGGTGTTAACTTTTCAGACGACGAGAATGGGCACTTTGGTGAGAGGAAAGTCCTATCTGAGCAGCCTGCCATCACCACATGGAGAGCCCTCATGATTCCGGTGAGTCAATATGATAATGTTCCCCCCATCCCTCCCCCATCAGACAGTGGTCAGTGAGAACGATATGCAGCACAGAAGTTGATCTCATTTTGAACCTGGAAGTTCAGTGCAAACGAATGAAGTACGCGCCCGTGTTGGTTCGCGCGCTGGTTCTCGCATTAATGCCTTTTACACTCATGATTGTGTGTGTGTGACATACTCACCTCGGTTCTCTACACAGTTGTTGCCAAGTGTTTTGCTTGTACTGGAAGGTGACACCTAGCAAATATGTCGCACCTGAAGTACATGTATTTATTAGAGGAGATAATCTGGTCACCAGGAATGAAGTCGTAATAATTGTATGATTTGTACTTTCAGTACAATTTTATAGGACCTTTTGACCACAATTGTAGGAAAAGCCGAGAGAAATGTAACGTTGTTGTCAAGACTCCTAATAACCACTCCCGGAGGCATTTTGTTCATTATCATTGGTTTGTCACGGTCATTCTTGACATTAATTTCAGACGTGCTGTTCTTGAGAAATGGTGATTTTTCTGAGACACATCTGTTTCATGTTAACCTTTCCCACTGGCGTGTGCTTAAAGGAAGCAGGCCGACATGGTCTCAGGAAATTGAAGTGATTGAATTGAATCCTAGTGGAACTCACAGATAACCCTAACACTCCTCAACCTTTCACCTGTTGGAGGACTGAGGAGTGTTAGGGTTAGTGTCTTCACATGCACGCAGAGTTTCAGAAAGATCGGGGTGAACATTTTTTGAAAACAGAGGATGTTGACATCCACGTACTGTACAGTATGATTAGTTGGTGTAGTTTGACTGACTGCAAAATTCGATCATGCCCGACTAATTTCTGACTTGGAATTCGGAAAACGGCCCTTGCTGAGTTTTCAAGTTGTTTCGTCTCTCCTTGTTTGTCAGGGTGTCATCGAATTCTCCCTTTCCCTGTTCTTCTGCAAGCTAGTCAGCTACACATTCCTCTTTTGGCTTCCGTACTACATCAGCCGCACCAGTGAGTACATGCGCAGGTTTTGATCGTCCTCTCGTCCATTCTGCATAAGGGTTGATTACTCTGAAGGGTTGGCCTCAAGGTTGTAGTATTAGATTTGGTTTTCATTTCTTTGATTTATTTGATTGTGTTCCACCCATGGACATGTACATGAACATTTGGGCCTAACTCTTGTCCAAATGTATCACACTGTCGGCCTCCACTCTTGTTTGTTGATGGCAGTCTATCAGAAAATGTCAAATCTTCAATTGCCAGAGATTGCAATATTCAAATGTTAACTTCATTGCAGCTTGTCTTTGATTAAAATCGAAAGCTACGTGTGCTACATGTGAAAGCTACATGTGCCTTGCATACTGGCGAACATTTCGCTTTGTCTTTCTGATAATGATTTTTGTAGCGAAACTGTCGGACGAGCAGTCTGCATACTTCTCCACCCTCTTTGACGTGGGCGGGGTGCTGGGGGGCATCGTCATAGGGCTCCTGTCGGACCTGAGCGGAGCCAGTGCCACGGTGTCGTTTGTGGCCCTAGTCGTGTCTGCGCCTCTGGTGAGCAGGCTCTTAAGGTCGGCTCTCTTTGTACTCTCCCTGAAAAGTCTGTTGAGGTCACTCTTTTCTCAGTCAAAAACTCTGTCGCAACGGCAGAGGCCCTCCTCTTGTTCTGTTAACGGTCAAGGTTTGCTGTCGTCAAGCCTTTCTGGTAGACAAACCCTTGGCCATGAGTGTTAGCATACGGACATACCATAGGCCAACCAAGCCTACTTCATTTCTAAAATTTTGAAGACTTTTTCTACGGGGGTTGCATGGTGCGAGTGTAAAATTCACACAAAGAGTGTTGATGCGTTGTCAGAATGGCATTGTCTTCTAATTTTCGTTTTCATCAAATGAACTCTCCATGCTGTTTCAAGGTCCTGAAATATTCAAGGATTTGTTACTTCGATTAGTTTGTCTTCTGCGCCGCACTTATTTCCAATCAGTGTTGCCGTTTATGGTACACGTATTTATCTATCGATAACAGCGCAAACAGGCTGCCAGTAGACCTTCACGCCTTGAATCGTTTGTTCTGTCCATTCATCTCAGGTGTATATCTACAATGCGTACGGCTACCTCAGCCTAGCCAAAAGTATAGGTAAGAGGACATGTTTTTTCTTTGTTTCAAAAGCCTCATTTTATACACAACTGGACCACATTGGAATTCTGAACCTTCAAAACGTATAGAATGCCATTGTATTCCTTGCGATTGATTTTAAGAGTGAGCAAATTTTCATGGATACCCCACTGAGACAGGTCGTTCTGGCCTGTCAGCAGATGCACATGGATAAGGTTTGAAGTTGTGGACTCGCCAGCACAGTCTCACAAATAAATATGGCGCCATATGAAAGAAACATCAGGAGCTAGATGGTCATTTTAGTCGTCATGTGGCAAATCCTCAGAAGCTTAGGCGTGGACTCAATGCTCTTGTACTGACTGAGGCCACCAGTGGCCATCTTACCGTGCCAAATACCGGTACAAAGTGATCATTGGCTCACGTGTCGTGAACTTGTTTTGGTCACAAGTGATTTAGGTAACTATGATGACCAGTCCTTCATATTCCTTTGTATTTGGCCTAGATGGCACCGGTCGCTTTTATGACCTACATGGGTGGATTATTAAGGGCATGGCGAGTCCAAACTTTGTTTTATTTGATACCCTTGAGCTTGAAGGCAAAGTGGAAATAGAGATGAATTGGAGAGCCAGGCAGGCTTTTCAGTGGTGAAGTCGCGCTCTAATTATGGTCTGCTCCCTAACCAAGAAGCCGGCAAAACAATTTAAAGAGAGTGACTGCTGGTGAAAGAGTGCACAGACATTTTTTGTGCCGTCAATTCTTGCCATGGGCCGTACCAGTTGTTATTGTGGCAAGTCATCAACATTCCATGTCTTGTCCTCACAAAATAGACATGCAAAGATGAATTTACACCCTGGTATATGTATGCATTGTGGAGAGTAATGCTGTCAAAGGGTTAAGACAAATATATTCCATCCATATTTTGGCATATAATATACAAATATTGACTGCCGCTGTCAATATTCATTTCACCCTTGTCATGAAATGCTTGAATCCAACTCTGTAAGAGTAGCATTTCAAAATATGCACAGCATGCACATTAGCATTCTTTCTTAAATACCATGCTGGTGGTCAAGCATATGGTCCCTTTGGTTGCTACAGATATTTTGGTTGCTGTAGATACGGTTCTTTTGGCCTTGAAAAGCTATACATACCAGCTCTTTGCCTATCAAGATCAGAATCTGTGGGTGATGTGTGGAAATAGTATTAAAACCAAAGACCTGAGTGGGTTATTTTGTTAGTAGGCCTCAGTGTCGGTGACTTATCAATTGTGTTTCTTGGTATGCGAGGGTTGCAGCTGCCCTTGCCGTTGCTCTATTAACCTGTGAAGACGACACACTTCAGTGCTGATATTCCCGCTCTCTGTCTTTGTAACTTGCCCAGGTCTGATGATGCTGACAGCGTTTTTCACCAATGCCCCCTATGCTCTCATTACCACTGCCGTGTCTGCTGATTTGGTGAGTAGGCATTTCAGACGACCTTCGGACTTCTTGATGGCCCCGAAAAACCGCTATGTGCACGTAACTGCTTCTGCGTAAAAGTCCCCCCCCCCCCGAGAGAAATGAAGAAGCGGGGGGCGGGGAGTCAGATCCCTCAGAGCTTGACAATATCACCTGGAGTGCGTTTGATCGTTTCAGTCATTGGTTGGGCGTTTTTCAGATGTCCGTTACGCCTATGGAATGCCACTGTTCCGATCAACCGAGAATCAAAGGTTGAAGTTTGGTTAACCACTGGTTAGATGGGCAGAGAACTAGCAGGCTTTTTTGGGGGGGGGGGTGTCGACTCCAAGATGAAGTGATCATGTCTTCCCCAAATCTGTTTTTACATGTAGCCGGCTGAAATAATACCTTCTCTCAGAATGTGAAAGGAAAGGGCAGCAGTAAGCAGGAGAGCAGCTGAGGGCAGAATTCATCTAAACACTGAAAAAAAAAATGCCCAGCAAAAACAGGGCGTTTGGCTGAACTGCCACTTGATATACATCACCTTCGACGTGGTCTCTGCTGATTTTGTCCAAATAAAAAGTAAAGCTTGCGGGATTCTCATGGTGCCGTTCCATCAACAACAACAACAACAACAAATCATGCAGATTATGGCGCCTAAGAACAATAGATAGCAGAGTCAAAGGAGAATAAACCACAATTAAATTAAACGTTTTCGGCTGCTTTTGTAAAGAGTGAAATATCGTCCAAAAGTGTGGGATCAGAAACAGTGAAAGCTTAATCAGTGAACCTGTTCTTGGATCTGTATTCCTACTGCAGACAACTCCTGCAGTGTCATTGTGTGACATTAAAATTTTTTGATTGGGAGAGTTGGTTGACATATTACAAGGAGTATATGTACATGTAAAGACTGTTATATCAAGGTCCTTTGGAATTTCCAAATTACCTAGTTTGGGTACCTCTTATTGTCAGTAACAGAAAACAAAGAAAACAGAAGACGTAGGACCTACATGTACGATTGTCCCCGCAATTTAAACGTGACTTTGTATTGTCAGTGCTTTTCATATTTGTGTCTGGATTTTCCCACTCTTTTCCCACAGGGTACCCACCCGACCCTCCACGGTAATGCCAAAGCCTTGGCGACGGTGTCCGCCATCATCGACGGGACGGGCACCATTGGCGCTGCCATCGGCCCTCTCTTGACAGGTATCATCAATCCAACAAACAGTCACGGCTGGAGTGACGTCTTCCTCATGCTGGCCGGGGCGGAGGTTGCCTCTGCTTTGGTAAGGATGATGCGCCGGGCTCAAGGGGCACGGTTTCTCAGGGTTTTTTGTCTTGTGAATTTCAGGATTTTAACCCCAAATTCTGGAATTATAGAGGGTAAGTTTGCTCATTTTTGTCTTCTGGACGAAAAGGTAGGCCCAAGATTCACGCCATGACTATATGGGGAGGGAACTCAGGCCTTTTGTAGCTATTAAAAGAGTGGAAGGTCCACGTGATGTTTTTTATTTGTTTCCACCTATCCGCCGGATATTTCGCAGGTTCTGCTTCATCCCCCACTCTGATCCCTGCAATTCATTAAAAAATATAAAGCCTAAGCCATCGTAATCTCCAACTCTCTGTATTCCTTGAAACTCTGCAAGAAAATTGGGAGGTTTTTGTATCGGACGAAGGAAGTCCAAACTCTGGACGTGTTTATTTGAAAGGAATCTCCATTTCCTTGAAAGTTGACCCTAGTAACAGGCCTGAATCCTCTTCATTTTAATGGTTAAGGGTTAGACTCAGGGAAATTTGAAGAGTTTACACGTGTACCCAGTTTTACAAGAAAAGGGACAACCTGTTTGAGTTAAATTTTTAGAGAAGAATTTCTGTTGATTTTGGACTAAAAATTTTCAACAGGTCTCAAGGTACATGTACTCCCATGATGGAATGGACAGTTGCCATAAATGAGCACAAAGCATGTGCATAAAAAAGTGGCTTTTCTGTTTCAAGTTCATTTTTTTGCAAAAAAAACCAAACAAACATCATTTATCGGTTTCTACCTTGCAACACTTTGTGTGATGTGATGGACTGTCCAGGGATGCTATGGCGTAAATGACCAGGGTGTGACCGTTTGATTTTGATCAAAGCAGCTCATGGTTGACAAGCCTAACCTGCGACAGTCAGCTAGTTGAGGAGATGATGCGAAGTGCCGTGCCTTCTTCAAAATAGCCACAGAATTACCAGCCCAGTGTTCAAACAAATTTGCATCTTGCGTCCTTTGTCGTTGGAGCATTATTTCACTGACCTGTTTGAAAAAATTTTAACTTTTTCCCAAAGCTTCCATAGAAATTCAGATTTGAGAAAGCGCAGACTGGATCTCTGCCAGTGACAATAGTAGAGTAAACCCAGAATACTGTCATATTGCCTACCATTCCTGTGGGCAGCCAAACTTGACAGAATACAAGAAGCAGCCTTGGTTGATGTAAGGTTTTACATAAAACTGTAGATTTGTCCCTTTACCTTTATAGAAGCATGTATGTACATGTGTGTAGTAATCAGTAGTACGTGTGCAGGTGCATTGTATTGTTTGGCATTTTATTGCTAAGTGATTTTTTTTAAACATTTACTTTGTACTGATGGCCAGAAGTAGTTTTACCACCCACTTATGGAGAGAACTATGACACTGACATACAGTGGAAATACCAGTAGCAGATCCTATACAGGTTGAGATTTCTGTTCAGCTGAGACTTAGATCTCTTTTAGGTTCTTTTTTCTGTAAATACTAGTATGTATTCATAAACCGTTTTGTTTTTACTTGCAGTGTTTACTTAGGCTGGTGTTTAAGGAGATGAAGAAAGCCTGCTGTCAGAGCGATTACCAGCTAATCTCGGGTACCGGCCCAAGAGCCGAAGGCGAAGTTGGGTGAGAGCGCTATTAACAAATTCACACTGAGATACATGTACAAGTGCCGTACCCTGAAGCATTAGCTAATCGGCTGGTCGGGTTGGCCCCTGAGCCAGCGCATTATGAACAATTACCCACTACTGCAGCTGTCCACCATATGTCATTCTAAGTGAACAAAAAGTTGCGTCCGATCCAGCATGTCTTTGAATCTGCAATTTTGCATTTTTTGTTGGTTTTGATTTGTTTTGTTTGAATTTCCAAACCACTACAGTTTACATTCTGTTAGCTTTAGATTGCGGCATAACAGCGCATTCCTATTTCATTTGATGAAAGGTCATCAGGGCAGAGGGTATCCTGAAGTGGCCGTGATACTTATTGTTTTGTGAAAAGGCTGTAAACGCCCTATCTCATTTTGTTTTGGGCCGAACGTGCTTGTGACAATTTTTGGGAGCAATTATTGTCATTGATTTGAATGTTTTTGATTACCCTGGATCAATAAAGAAAGCCATGCTGCATGCAAACATACATGTAGGTCGAGTTCAGGTGGCCTGCTCTTGACACGGGGTTAGTGTTCTCGCGCTCGAACGGTGGGAACACGACTCAAGAACACTGTTCCCAGAACAGGATCACACACCACCTCCTCGTCAGGGTTTTATAGGAACACACGGAAAAACTCTTGAGATTTTGATTTTTGAACAACTGCAAAAAGTAGAGATATGGCTTACAAAGCCGGAGACAATTTAAAGTTTTGTAAAATTATTTTTACATAACAGAAGGTCGGCAAAAATCACACTTGTCAGGGTAGGAGTGTATCTGTCATGAAGACACACGCGCAATCTTCTTTTCAGTCTGGCAGTGCACCGTGGGACGGATTTACCAAAGACTTAAAGATCAAGATAACGGACGCGAACATTTTCCACAAAACAAGATGTTGTCGCTTTATCTTTATGAAGTATATGTTATGTAGAAACGTCTTCCCTCCTTGGTTTCCATGCAGCATGCAATTGACCTAGGGTAATTGAAATATAAATGTAGAGTTCGGTACAATAATTGTCCTGTGCTGAAAAATACCTGTCTGCAATAACCAAACTCCAGTGTGGTTGGCAAACTAACACAAAGCTCGCTTTACTTCATGCCCGGGGCGAAATCACACACGTTTGGGTTGGATAGCTACATTGTAGTATGGACATTCCTGCGTGTTGCGTGTAGTCTAGAAAAGTTTATAGTGAAAATACTCATTTTTCTCAAAAACTGTCTGAACTGTGAACTTTTCTCAGCTGTTTTATTTTTTGTTGATGACTTCCTTGACTGTTCATCTTTCTCTTGACGGACAGTCCCGACAGTGAATTATCTGTAAAACCTTTTTTTTTATGGGGGGGGGGGATACTTGTGGCCAAGTCCTCACAGTATATTTGCTTCTTGCCTTGTGCGGACATTTTCTGTTCCCGAGCCCACACGGGTAGTAGCATGCTTGGACATGGGCGGTGCACTGCATTACGTCTGGCACGAAGCCTGTAGTCTTCAACACAAACATGTGTGCCATGCGGAATGGTATTTGAACATGTACATGCATCACCTGTGGTGGTGGGTGAGCTGTGTGCAAGTGTATGGGAGTTCACTCACTCGTGTCTGAGCCTTTTATAAAGATAGAGAGAGCAGCATCGTTGTTGTTGGAAACAAGCTGGCAGGTGTATGTGCCAGTTGACGCCAACAGTTAGTATACAATAGCTGCAGACTCTACTGTACAGATATGTGCGCTGAACAGTCATTTCTTTCCAAAATCTGAAGCTAGTACTATGCTCTATACAGGTCGTATGAAAAAACACAGTGGAATGTCTTTTGATTTTTTCTGGAAATTGTTAGTTTTACACTAAAGTGCCTGGTACCTGAAAGCACCTGAAAGCCACAGATTTCCTCTTTCCAATGATGTGTTATTTATTCGTACACGGCCATGGATGGCTGAACAATCATTCATTTTGGACAATCAGACAAAGAGGGCTTGGGGCCAAGCTTCATTTGAAACCTAAAGCCTATTCAGTTCTCCCTCTCTCTCCTGTAAAATGTTTGTAATGAATAGGCCAGATGTGTTCACAATGCAGTCAGGTGAAACATTATGTATCTATAATGGTTGCAATGATTTATTTTACTTTGCATAGGTTAGTTAGGTCACAAAAAGCTCATGTAGTGTAATACCATCATTGTCCAAGATGGTTTGGTTGAGTACAGAGAAGAGCGTCTTCGTGGTGACTGAGTATGCTCATACCCAATACAATTTAAGATAGCGCAAGAATTATTACAAGAAAGAAAACCTGACCACGGTCCTCCAGCCAGCCTTTTAGATATTATGAAATAATACACCTGACTAGCGTTGTGAACACACCTGGCCCGTTCATTACGAACGTTTCACAGGAGAGAGGGAGAAATGGCGTTTCAACTGAAATTAGGTCCCAAGCCATCTTTGTCTCATTGTCCATAAAGAATGATTGTTCAGCCAAGACTCTGTGTGAATAAGTAGCATATCATTGAAAAGAGGGGATCCCTGGTTTGAAAGGTGCTACTAGACATGTTGGTGTAAAACCAACACAATCTCCCAAAAATGTAACAGATATATTGTTGCGTTTATTTTGATACACTCCCTATCTGAAGCTTTGACTCTTGTCTGATCTTCCATTAACACTGTACTTGTTGCTTGTATGCCCTTTGGTATTTTCATGTACATGAGAGTTCTCCAGTAGGCTACTCGGCTTCGTCTCTGTCTCAGGCTTTTTCTGATCTTAAATCCCCAGGCTTTGCAGTCGTTATTTCAATAATAAATCAGAGCTCTGCATGTCAAGCTTTGTATGTTAGTGACCCAACTTACCTGTATTGACGTGTTCTGTTTGACTTGAGCGCTGCTATCCTAAAAGTGGGTATTGATTTCAGAGATGAAGAGTGAGACACGGATGGAGTTGGGTGTTAGACAACCCCCCCCCCCAACCTGACACATTTACGATTTCAAACAGACCTGAATGCCGGAATTTCCTGCAGCAGCAGAATGCACAGAAACGATTAAGTGAAATTCCAACTGTAAAGAATACGTAAAGAAACGGTGAACGTCTGTCAATACACAGAATGTTGACGAGTGCAGAAAAGTCTGTCCTACCAGAAGGGAGAATACATGTAACGTTGTACTTAGAGGACTGAGAATGAATTGAAAGTCACGAAGTAAGCATTCCTCGCAAACTTAAATGTGCTATGAAATTCCTGGGACCTTCAGTCTCATATGTGTGCATTTTTGACCACAACTTGAAAAATGGTCCTTCTTAAAAGCTGCAGAAAGTGTCTGTGTGTGTTTTTTTGTTTTTTTTTTTTGCTTTTTGTTTTGTGGCCCTCAACATTTTACCCATTTTTTTCCTGTCATTTGGACTTGCTTCACAGTGTACACACATACCCTACCGAAGTACCATTCCGTGAGTGAGAGATGTTGAATGGTAAGCCAAGGAAATTCCAACAGAAAAAAACCAGTGCGCTCCCTAGTGCCACAGTCGTGACAGTGACTGCGGGCCAGAGGCACGTCTTTTACTTTATGTAGTCATTATTTGATTGTCATGCACAATCAGACTCACTCATGGTACATCTGGCATAGATAAATGTTTCTGACATCGGACAAACATGCAACCCCATAGGTTCATGACACATGTACAATGCCCTGCTTTGACAAGTTGGTCATTTTATCTTGGATTCATGAAACGAAGTAACCAGCCTAACAGGCGTTATTGCTTTTTTAAATCCCACTTTATTTTGTGTTCGTTCTGCCATATTAACAGAGACCATCTGCCACTATCCTTCATATGAACTCCACTGCACTAGGTAAAGCAGTTAGAGAGACACGGTATAAAAAGGGGACTTGTGATCAAAACCTTTGGTGGTGGAAGGCATTCAAATCGGCATGGAACCAGACCTTTTTTTGGCTGTCATTTCTTGCCACTTACGCATGGCATAAATGCAACTCTGATGGACCACCCTGGCTTGTGGCAAAAACTACATTAATATATGCATGCTACATGTAGATTACACAATAGTTACGGGGTCATGCACGCCTTTCATTCAGAAAATTTCAGTAGCGAGTCTAGGTCACTGTCATTTCCACTCTCTGATGGACCACACTGGCTTGTGGCAAAAAACTACATTAATATATGCATGCTACATGTAGATTACACAAAAGTTACAGGGCCATGCACGCCTTTCATTTAGACGATTTCAGTAGCGAGTCTAGGTCACAGGTCATTTCCATGCATCACTTGTGAAAACACATAGCTGCATGCATTTTTTATTGCATGGTTGCCTGCCCGGTCCACCAGCATGGTTACATGCCCATTCGCAAGCTACCTTGCTCATGTGCTTTCCTTCTCTGTGCACGCTTTGATTTTGTTATTAGCTGGCTTCCTACATGTTATGGCCGACTTTGAAAGTTTTGCTGAATGGGGTTTTATTATTAATCATCATGTCGGACATGATTTAAATGGCACCCAGGAACGTGTCAAGCAAAGATTGCCTTGTGGGGACAAGAGTGAGGTCATGTTCCCACAGGATCCAGAATTTAGTGTCAGAAGTGGGATGGGCTATTTCCCTGCTTTGGTGAATCATTCTTTAACCACAAAACTATCCGTCGAGTCTCAAGAATTTGAAATTTTGATTGCGTTCAAAAGTTGAACCGTGTGTATTGGCCCTTCCTTGAAGTTGGATGCATAACTAAAGTGCAATAATTTTGCATATTCATAAGGGTCCCTCAGACTAGTCAGAGTTGCCAAACTGCAATTTTAATCTTGGTTGTTCTAGACTGTTTCAGACTTTTTAGAATTTGTTCAGTATGATGTCTTGCAGAAAGGGGTTTTTTTCTTGCAACATGTGAATTAATAAAAAGCAAAGATCACAACGCAACATTACCGAACTACATGTATTTTTGGGGCAATTTGATGGAAAGCTCTTTGTGGTATGTCAAGAAATAATCATTTTAAGTTTTTATGGAATTGTCCGAAGACATCAAATCAAATTTACCAGCCACAATCTGTGAACAGTCTTTTGTTCATTGGTGGGACACCGGTGCCCAAAACACAAGGTTTCAGCAACATTTATTGATGATACCAGTTTGTCCGAAAGATTGCCTGCTAAGGCCATGTAACTTCAAAATGCTCCAATATACCCCCTGGGTAGCTGGAGAAGTTGCTACCAGCATTCTAGATAACAGTTCGGTTTATATGTCCGTCCACAGATTTGTCCAGTTGTCACAAAACGTGCCTTCCAACTTCAAGGAAAGACTGAGAAAAAAATGAGAAAGAGCAGAGCTCTGTTCACCACTGATGAAGGCAACCAGGCTGCATTTTGCCTCGTGTCTGGAGCTTTTGTCCATGATTAATCTGCCGCCTTTTCTTTCCAGGAAATAGACAGGAAGCCATCCATCTCAGTCGGAGGTTGTCAGCTACGGACATGTCACGTTGACCTCTGAAATGCCTCCTTGGAGAGACGCTGCTGTGCGGCGGCTCAAACTGACTTTTGTTTAAACCTCTCATGATGCCAGCTGAGTGGGAGCCTGCCATCGATGCAGGACAAAAACCCAGCCGAGTCTGCCAGGCTGAAACGGAAGCAGTTTGGACAGAGTTGCAATCAAGTCATTCAAGGGTGACCCTGTGCCACGGGCGATGCGACCAGTTGTTGACATTGAAATGAAAGAAAATTTAGAACAGGGTAGTATCCAAAAATGCAGTAGTCTCCTGTAAAGGAATCAGTGTGACATTCGGTTTTTCTTCCTGGAATGACATCACAGTTTTGCTCATGAATATGCAGAAATTTGCTCAGCCTAAAAAGCGGCAAGGCATACTTTGGCAAACAAAGCTTTGAAATTATATTAGGTCGACCGGAACACAAAATTGCACACTGAAGAAAGTGAAGGATTTCATCTCAAAATGATATCGTATAGCACTTCGGTTGTTCAGTCGAACACAAAATGGGAGGGAAAAGGCATATCTCTTGGAGGTGTCACCAACTGTGTAACATTTCAGTTTTCATGTGACCTGCCCTTTGATTTGACCGAATACTGGCTCATCAAGTGACTAGATTTTAACTCTGGTTTTAGCTAAAACGTGAAAGGACGTTTAGCATATCATGTCATGCTGCCTCTTTGTAATACATATCTGCCAAAAATTGTTTTCTATTTTGGTGTTCTCCTCTTGTTTTGTTCTCTTGTGTTCAATTCATTATTTTTCTGTGACACCCTTAGGGAATGCTCGTTTTCGTTGGTTGCCTGAAATTTGTACTGTTGCACCTAAGCTATAGGATCTGTGCCAACTACATGTACAGTTTGGACCATCTCAACGATGATTCTTTGTGCAGTAGTCGGGCCTGCCTAGCAGTGTTTGTATTAAGAGTCCAGCATGTGGCAAAGAGGGACCCCCCCATGTGACGCTCAAGCTATTGTGCCTACAACCCCCCTGAAAATCTGAAAGGGTTTCCAAAGATTCCATGAACACAAAAGACGACACAATAGAGGGGTCCCCTTTGCTACATACCGCGCATAAAATGTCCCTGTAAGTCCATATCACAAGTCATTCAGCCTTACCCCAGTTCACAAGCTATTCAAATGAGCAGTGACAAAAGCATTCTTTTGTCATTGTTCACTCGGTTACTTATGACTGGCTTTGTGAAAGGACACCTTGTGATGGACTCAAATACAACACTGCTTGCTGACCAGTGTGTTAATAATTACATGGTCCGTAACAAGTGTCCCTGTTAATATGTATACATGTTCATTTCTATAACAAATGCCTGGAGAGTTTTAGTTTTTATTGGTTCATAAAATGGATAACGATTTCAGGAATTCCCTCTGGTGCAAGCTGCAAAAACGTGGAGAAGCTTAATGGATTTTCTGTAGATACTTTGCTGACACGGGCCAGGCCAACCACAGCACTGTTATTGGGGCACCCCATCTACAGTAGGGACCAGCGCTTTAGTTGGGATGCAACAGTACGATGTCTATGTACATTTATATGTATTTCCCTATTGAATTTGGAGCCATAGCATACATTGTTACCACAACATGATCAGTTTCCAAAGGTTGATTACTGTAATCTGCTGTACAGATTTTATTTTTTTTTTAATTTGGAAAAAACGAATGTATTTTTTATTTTTACATGTTTAAAAAGTCCAAAACTCATTTAACAGACTTTAAATATTCATCCAGAAATAATATTGTGGGAAAAGGGAAGTTTAGAATTTAACGAAGAGGAAAATGAAGGCACTCCAGATTTTGCTCGTTCTGCGTGTCTACTTGCGCCCACGTTGAACAAATCCTACTCTTTCTGGCAAATGTTGAATTGCGTGAAGTATAAACTGGTATTAAACGCTGGAGTATTTCGACTACTTGCAGTTTACTATCACCGACAGTATCCTATTTGCACACGCGCATCTAAAACTTGATAACCTCGATCATACAGTATAGAGTACCGAAGTGTGACGTCACTGTGAACCAGAAAGTGCAATGCAAACGAATGGAGTACGCGCGCGTGTTGGTTCACGCGGTCATGCCTTTTACACACTAATTGTGCGAGTGACGTATTCACTTCGGTTCTCTATAGAGTACCGAGGTGTGACGTCACCGTGAACCGGAAAGTGTAGTGCGAACGAATGGAGAACGGGCGCGTGTTGGTTCACGCGCTGGTTCTCACTGTAATACATTTTACACATATAACTGGGCGTGACGTATTCACTTCGGTAATCTATCCGGTTCGTAAGTGACGTCAGTCCAGTTTAAACCAAATTCACCGCACACGTGCACTGCACATAGGGTTACATGCATTGATCACCGCTTACGTGGAGCCATGGAACCGGAAGTTAACGCGCAACTTCAGCGATTGTCCAATGAGAGCCTGCAAATTGTGGCGCGTCCGCCATTGTGACGAAGTCACTTACGAACCGGATATCCACAGACATAAACACATAGACCACTAGTCTTGTGCGTATAACCGTGATTTAAAAAAGCGTGAACAAACAATGGGCGAAACGACGAATGGCAGTGCGTTCATTGCGATTTGCACATGACGTGCTAGAAATGCATATTTTGTTTAAATTGGCTCTAAAGAGACAATCTCTTTTTTGCTCGTTTGTACTGCTATCTCTTCTGTTCAGATGTTACAGCCGCACTGTTTCGAATCTGCATGGACCAGATGAAGTAAACAGAGGATTTTTTCACAATCGGAAAATGGTTTCGTAGAATTTTGGGGCTGGAATTCTTCATCTGTAAATTCCCTATATACCGAGGTGTAAATTTGCCCACGCTTTTGGATTTGGTCGGTTGTCGTCTTGGCTACATTACCCCACCGTTGCTTTGGATAGGAGCTGCCCGTCTATGTGTTTATATGTCTGCGTCTATATACCGAAGTTCCTGAGTACAACATGCAGAAGTTTACTTTCGGAAAACTTATTTTTATCTTGTTAGTGGTTCATGGGAAAAATTGTTGATTAATTTTGGTAACCACTGTTTCTCCGTAGACGTCGGGTACATTCACCCTCGTGCGTTCATTCGAAAGTCGAAATCGACTACTTTTGATGTGCACACATCATTCCTTTAAAATTCCCGATTTTACGATGAAACACCAAAAGAAAAGAGGATAAATATCCAAGCTTTGTCTTATTCTCTCATACTAAAATTTCTCATTGGTAATCTTAAAATGTTGCACCGTATGACCTGTATTCTGTTAGAACCACCAATGCGTTCAGATGTTGCTGTGTAATAACAAACATGACACGATTCCCGACAAGTGTTTCCCCCAGTTTAAATGTACTAATAATGTCGTGTCGAGTTGGTCTTGCCCCAATGGCTGGAGGAAAGGTGTGATAAACTGAATAGACACGAGGAGACTTCTGAAGATTTATTGCAGTACCCATGCCAAGGTTTGCTATCGTGTAGAACGTGTTCTTTGTTCAAATTATTCTTTTCAGATTTATATATCTGAATGAAATCATTTGTAATCCACCAGTGGGGCAACAGTTTTAGACGGGGTATTTTTTAATATTAATTTTGAAAGTACGGAAAAAGTCAAATAAATACACTTTTTACTCTTGTCAAATATGGCCAATAGTCTCAGAATATGTTATTCTAGAATTATAGTGTTTTATTAAGAGCCTGTTGGCGTGCTGTTTGCTATTCTTTTTAACGGCCAGAGTTGAAGTGTGCCTTCACCGGCAAAGGACTGGCAGGTTTCTTAAAATTGGCTTGGTGCACACGTGCGCTCACGCGGAAGCCGTTGGTTCTGGGTTGTGCCCATTGGAAAGAAAAGACTAGATTGTCAGCGCGTTCGGACGTTCCACTTCACAGTACCACAGTACCGTGAATTTGAGCCATTTTTCTGACCTCTTAAGGCCGTGAGAATCCACGCAGCAGGGAAAATGAAATAAGCATTCAGTGCACTTGTATCGAGTGTACGCGTTATAAATCATTTTAAGTGCTGCATTTTTACAGAGCGATGCCTGACCAGATGCTTCACCTGCCGGCCTGTAAGCATATGATTATCATATCTCAAGAATATCTTGCATAACAACTCACTTTCCTAATTTTTTTAAATTGATATTAAAGAATCACTCTCCAGATGCATAATTGCATATTAAAAGGGAAGTTGGTCCCAAAAACTCTTGTTTCGAGGTGTTATTTTCGCAGCAGGCAACTACGAATCATTTTGCATCTCTTCTCAAATTAAATATCGGATGATGTCTAAAGGGTGCAATGCGATATCGTTCACATTAGCTCATGCAGTGAAAAAAAATGTATGTGCAAGCTATGCGTTCTGTTCGTGAAGTCACGACGTGCATTATTTCAATTTTTTCTCCCAGCACATGATCTTTGGGGGCTTTCATGAAGGCAAAACCCGTGCGTCGGCACAAGCCAGCGATCGAGTGTACTTTATTTTTAATTCCAATATCCATGGTTTAGCAAACCGTACATAAACTTTCGCAAACGCAGTGAGTTCCCACCCCAATCAAAGGACAGTCGTTTCAATGCAGGTGACGCCCTCTCTTGTTCACTCTCGGAGTAGATACTGTACGGATAGGCGTTTTTCAAGCATTTGCATCTTCTCACTTTCTGCCTTGGGGAAATAAGGGCCGTTTTCTAATACTCAACTTCGGCTCCGTGTCAGGCTTCAACTGTTGTTTAACTAGCTGACGTTGAAGCTGTAAGCGCAGTAATTAGTCTAATAGTGCCACAAAACATCAAATAAGATGTAAGAAATTCAGAAATTACAGTAATCCAATTTAATTCAAACGCTTCAGGCCCACAATCGGGGATTGGTTTTGGGAACGAAGCCTGAGACGGAGCCCAAGTCAAGTATTGGAAAAGGGCCTAGATTTATTTTGGTCCAACCATTACTCCCGCAAACAACTGACAAGGCCAGGAGCCGGTGCTTTAATGTAAATGTTATAAGTTATAATGTCACACTTGCGTGCTGTCTTGAATACGCTGGTCTTTCCAAACTATACATTAGAAACACCATAGTTTGTGCTGGATTACCATGCTAATTTTGATTCGGTGCGTGGAGAAGTTGCAAGGTATAGATGACGTGAACAAAGATGTGATAGGTGACGGCCAGCTCTTTTCCAGTCGCAGTTGAAGTTTTGGCTAGCCTTAATTCACAGTAGTTCCGCAAAGGCTGCATTATATAGCATTGGTAGACCTACGTGCCCGAGGAAAGTACATTGCTATTTTTAAACCTATTGTTATAAAGTCCAGAAGAAGTGACGACTGCACCCGGTGTTGGGTATTCATCGCTGACCTGAGGTCAGCTTGCTTATTTTGTCAACAAGCTGTTGAATGGTTTTTAAATGAACATTGAGTTTTGGAATGTGTACGATACTTTGAAGGTCGTTTTTATCAGGGAAAGAACATGTACCCATTTAAGTGCACTGCTCAAAATCTCAGTTGTTTATTTATAGGTTCGTAGTCGCGACTATTCGAGCATAATATTGTGTGAGCCAGCCTACTGGGGTAGCTAATTTTCGTTTAGCATGGCTGCCGAGAACCGTTTGTTGTCAGAAGTGACAAGACAACCGCTGGTTGACCAACTGACGTGTCCGCGTTGCTTGAAGAGATATGGCGAGTCTGAGAGGAGAGCAAAATTGCTCACGTGCCTGCACGGGTTCTGCCTTGGGTGTCTGGCCGAGTTGGTGCGGAACTCGCCTGAGTTGAAATGCCCTGTCTGTCGGCTGACGACTCATCTCCCGGCGGGTGGCGTGCATGGTCTGCCAGACAACTTCACCGCGAAGACGCTGACGGAAAATTGTCCGAATGTGGATCTGACCGGGTCTAGTGACCTTTACTGCGGTTCGTGCATCGCAGACGAAGGCCCCGCCATCAGTTTCTGCTCAGATGCCGACTGCCTTTGCTTCCTTTGCCAGGTGTGCGATGAGGCACATCGTAAGATGCGTAAATTCAAGGACCATATCGTTTGGTCCATGGAAGACCTGCAGAAGCGGACGGAGAAACACGGGCAGGAAAGTCTGTCCCTGGAGGGAGAAAAGTGCCAGGAGGTCTGCTCGTCTTGCTTAGGTCCTAACCACTCCTCTCATAATGTCGTCGATCTGGAGAAGACCTTATCTGATGTGAAAGCCGAGTTGCAGAGTCTTGCTTCTGCTGTCCGGGGTAAACGAGCTCCTGTGTGTCTTATCTCCGGACAAATCCAAACCGAGATCGGCCGAACGAATGATCTGTTTGAAGAGAGATCCGCCGAGGCGTTGGCACTCTTCGGCAGCCTCAACAAACTGCTTCAGAATAGACAGAGCGCGGTCATTGCAGAAATGAAGGTCATGTGTGTCGGCAGGATGGGCTATCTGAAGCATCTTGCCGACCGTGCTGAGTCACTAGCCGCCCAATTCGACTCGGCCTGCAAGTTAGCTGAGACAGCCTGCAAAATTGGCCACCCTGTCAACCTCGTGAAGGCCAGCGGACAGACTGTTGCACGGCTCCGCGAGCTCGACGCTATAGATGTCAACAGTTACCTGCCTTTCCAGTCGGCGAGCGACACCTTTCTGTCCTTCGGCGAAGACCGTCATCAGATCGTGTCCGACTTCAATGATCTCCTGTTGCGCCTTAGGTGGCTCAAGGAACGCTCTGATGACGCTGCGTTGCCATTTAAGCTGGATTTCCCCGGGAGAGTGGGGTCATCACCCTTGCCCGCCAATGCCACACATAAAGTCCGTCTTTCGTCAGGCGATCCTGCGTGCTCATTTGACTGTCTGCTTGCATACCTTCGATTACCAGACGGAAGTACCACCGAGTGCACGGGTGGCCAGAAGTGTGGTGGCTCTTACGAGTTCGAGTTCCGAACTTTGAAGGCGGGACTTCATCAGCTGAACATCAGCATCTCTGGAGTGCCCATTAAAGGTAGTCCCTTTCCAGTCAATATCGAAGAAAGTCCACCCTTGATGTCGACCGTCACCCGTGATGACCCTCCTCAGAGTGATACCAAACTGGTTACCGACGTGACGTGGAAGGACGCATTTGCCAAATGTGAACACGACGTCGTCGTCAAACTATCTGGCCTTGGGAGTCTTCCAGCCCCGCCTGTTGTGACTGCGCTGTTTTCCATGGGCGATAGTTCCCGAGCAACCCATGACCCTAGGACCTCCACAGACGAGGCAAAACAACTCCCGTCCACGGAAGCACAGGTGACGCCAATTGACGAGAATGGGTCCTTTCGGATCGTCTACACTCCCCCATTTGCAGGGAAGCTGAATATGTCGGTCTTCACGGACGGGGTTCCCATCCCCAACAGCCCCTTCGTCATCAAGGTCGACCCCTTACATCCAGACTCCACGGTTGTTTCAACGCGTAGCTTGGGGAAGTGCCCTCTAAACACCGCAGTCCTGGACATGCCGTATGCGCTTAACCTAAAAACCCATGATCATCTTGGGAAACCACTGACTTCCGGAGGCTATAGTGTTACAGCTGAAGTTCAATTATCGAGCTCCAGCGAATTACTGAGAACATACGACGTCGAAGATAACCAGGACGGCAGGTGAGAGTTGGTCATTTAAAGGAAGCATAAGTCTCACCGGTATTTCTGCAATCGTTCCCTCTTGTACAAGTGGGCTTACTCAGGCTAATTCAATACCCCGCTTAACACTGTGATTCAGGAGCGTAAACTCCCAAGCAAGGGGCTTAATATTATAACCCCCACCCTTTTGACTGGGTAGGTCATTCTGGGCACACTTTGAAAAAAAATGAAAACTATGAACTGTAAATGCACCGTTTGGACATAAATTTCACGTATTGTGTCTTCCATGAAGCATGAAAGCATACAATACATAGCATAATAAGCCTTGCAAAATGTTATACATGTATGTTGTCCCACAGCCACTCTCTTAATACGGCCGTTTCACACTAGTGCGCCACCAAGAGTTTGCAACGCGTTGGCTAATCACAATGCGCGGAATTTGTCGACCCATTGCGCGTTTGGAAAGGGTCGACAAATTTCGCGCGTTCTGATTGGCCAGTGCGTTGCAAACTCTTGGTGGCGCACTATTGTGAATCGTTCGTATTCAAAAGAGTGAAAACTAAAACTTTTTGATCGAAAATTCAGTCGGGAACTGGGGACCAGACGTATTTCTTCAATCGATGAGATCCAGTTTTCACTCGAACTCCGACTGAAGAGATTATTTTGACAGAGTATTTCAATCTAAATTGAGAACGATTTTCATTTTAAAACGTCTTTGTCCCTAGTTTTAATCTCTGGGACTTAGAGAGCACCACTCGGCTGCTTTTAGACATTCAATCTCGGCATTTTCGACGTCATCCACCCATAACCTTAGACACAGATTTACGTCACTCGTGATTATGATTGACACCAATTGCTGAACTGTCAAAAGCCCAATTTTGTCGTTTGAAAATCTACATGAATCTTTCAACACCAACAAACACGTGGCAAGCACATACACTCCCCACTCAGTGACTAAGTACTGAATTTTGTCCTCGGACTTTGAAGGAATTTAAAATGAAGGCGATACCCTTCTTTGCCATGCCTTCAAATTTGTGTTCGCTTTTAAATTTGTTAAACAAATCCAAATCATCACATTTTTTCCCAGTTACACGGTAACGATTAAACCCCGTGTAGCCAAGTGCCACCACGTCAGGATCAAAATCTGCGGCATCCCGATGAAGGCTGCTATGCCGCTGGTGATATCAGTCCAGGAGAGCCTACCATTTGAAGATCCACCGGGTGGGTACAAGGCCCCTTCTGGAATGGCCGTAGACATATCGCACCGGTACGTACATGTCTAATCTCTTCATCAGTAACGTTTTGGGTGGGAGGAGTACTCAGCAATTTCCTGATTTTTTAAAAAAAAAATTGTACTCCCCCAGAACAAATAAATAAATAATAATAATAACAAAAAACCAGCACCGTGGATCGAAACTGTTAATTTTCCACCACCACAACAACAACCACCACCTCTACCACCCACATCAAGAAACCCACTTCTTGCATTCACTTTCAACGACTTTCATATATATTTCTGGAAAGTCTCAGCTCCGAACTGATTTTGCAGGCCCTCTTTCGAATACAGCAACTCCATCTTGGTTGCCGACTGTGGACGGCTAGGATGCCAAGTTTATCGGCTGGAGCCCGACGGTAACTTTGAGTTAGTAAGATCGCTCGATCTGGACCTTCAACTGCGCAAGAAGATGGTTCTGGAGATGGCGGTGACGAAGGAAGGAAAGCTGGCGGTGCTGGTGCCGTACTACAAACGCGTGGTAACCTGCGACGCCCACGGGAAGTTGGAAGACAGGTAAGCGCACATCGCTCAAAGTGTCGGGTTCACCATGAAGTGACGTACCGTCCATGGAGTTTGTACCCACGATACGTCAGCCCGTGGTGCGGCAGCATTCCACGACACGTCACTTCGTGGTGAAACCACAGCGTGGGACAAGATTCCGTGCAGCGCCCCCTGTGTATCTAGGGACCTTGCTTTTCACTCGCCACAGTTGGTTGGTTTATTTACTGCTTTTCGAATGCTGCCGCGTACGCAATGAAGCAACCACAGTACAAATTTGAGCCCTTTTAACATCATACAGGTAAAATGTCAATAGTCAATGTCTTATGAATGTGCTACAAGTAACAAGTTTGCTAAATTTATGACTTTTGTTTCTCGTCCAAGATTACCAACATTTTCCCACGTGCAGGTTGTCTTAGGTAACACGCCCATTGAACGAGTTTATTTGTATAAATATCTTGGAGTTACTCTTGAGGAATATTTATTTATGCCTTGGTCTAATCACGTTGAAGATACTACCCAGAAAATGTCTATGAAAACGGGGTTTTGCGGTGTTCTTCGAAATCCTGCACCTTCCCACTTCAACGTAAAATGTCAAGTTGTGACGTGATCTGGCCGTTATTTCATTGAGTTCTGACATATTTAACAGTTTCTTCTGAGTTATTTTCGTCACGTGGTATTTGAAGATATTTACTGTTTTTTTCTTCAGTGAGAAACTTTCGTTTTTGATTTCCAGGTCTTACTCCATATTGTTAACCCACTTTTATTCCATTTTACTTCATTTTAATGTATTGCCTTTAACATTTTACTTGCTAGATTTAGTTGTGCCCTGTGCTTTACAGTGTTTATTCCTCTTATTTTAAACTTTACCCGTTTTATTTATTTTACTATTTTTATAATATTAGATTACCGTATATTAATCAATGTATGTTTCAAATTGGATCAGTGCCATTTATGCAAAGCAGTTTCCTAATAAGGTTACCCTGTATAAATAAAACCAGTTATTATTGTATTATTATGTAATCCAAACAGGTGGTCTTGTACTGAGGACAACATCAAACCTGTCAGCATCATCCTCACTCCAACAGACCACGTGATCATCGGAGATAGCCATTCACAGAGGCTCTACGTCCATCAAAACAAGGGGGAAATCTTTGCTCGCATTGAGCTGCCGAAAGGATCATTGGCCGTCGGAGCGCACAACGTCTGCCTCGACCGCTCTCACGAGGAGAGCAGCATCATTGTGGTCATGCATTCTGAGCCGTATCACATCCTAAGGTACACCATCAACGGGGCTCTGGTCAGCAAGATTGACTCTCCCGCCACAACCGCTCAACTGGCCGCAGTGTCAGCACCAGAGGGCGTCCTCATCGTCAGCGTAGAGGGAAGGCTCCTGGTCCTGGCGTTCACTCCCCAGAGCGATGGGGTTTCGGTCGTGAAGGAGTTTCAGACGCGCCACACGTACACAAGACTGGCCGTGACTGGGGACAGATGCTTCGCTGCTTTCAACCCGACTGGAAAGCACCTGGTTAAATACAGTTACTTTACCGCCAGCTAATGAAATCCACACAACAAACACCAAATTCCCTGACAAAACATCAGATTTGAAGAAAGGTTAAGGGTTTGCATGCAGGCTTCCACTCTCGTAAGAAATGCACATACAAGGAGACCAGCGGGGTTTCGAGCGGGGTGGTGGTGGGAATTGGAGCATCCCCCCGACGGCTTTTTTTTGTCGAATAATACCTGAGTAGGGAGGAAAGTTTTGGTATTACACAAATCACACCCCTTGGTTGTAGTCGTCATACCTATTGGCAACGCGTTACATGAATGAGAGAAGATTCTCTCAATTGATTCCATGAAAGTAATTTTATCATAAAATATACTGTTGAAGGCTTGGTCTGAAAGGTTTTTCATGTGTAAAACTTTGTTATAATCCTTTTTAATGCTTTTCAAACAATTAAATTCCAGGAACCTGCCAACGTTGCCCCAAACCATATGGTAAGTAAAAGAAGTGGATGGATGTTTGCTGCTACCAGATAAGACGTAAGGCTTCATGTAACAAAAAAGCAATATACAATGATTTTTTTGAGAAGCATAAACGATCAGGCTTGTAACCTGCCAAAGTTACTCCGGTTGACGATAGTATTGAAAAACGAGGACAACGTGATGCTTAGAGTAGTGCAGTTAACGACACACATTCACCATTTATTTCAACAGCAATCTCTAAATAATTTCCTGCAATGCTAAACGTTTTGCAACAGTTTGGACCCAGATTTGGATATTAGGCTAGTTGTTGGGTAGATGTAACAGGTGTACGCTGACGGAAAAAAAACTCAACATCTTCTACAGTAACTGTGCAGAAACGTCCTCATGAATACACGCGTAAAATGAAATTGTACAACTTTCTGACAAATGCAAAGCTACAAATGAAACTACATAACTCGTCTATACTTTCAAAGAACACTATTTGACAACCGTTTGGGTTACGTGTGTTCAAAAGTGAAATGTAAAAGAATGTTACTTGACCATGCTTTTTGGATCGTGGTGTCAGTCGGGTTAGTCACTGTTTATAGGGGTTTGTGCTTTCTGTTGAAATAACTAAAACGAATTTGGTAATCAAACATGTCTTAGGAGAGCTTGCTCATTTGCTAGGTACATGTACCTACGCAAAAAAAAAATCTGGGAAACAAAGGCACTTTAAGCCAGCAAAATGTGAACGTCACAGTGTTTTCATGGATAAGGAAATCCGATTAGCATTATAGCTTAAGAGGCATCACAGCGACTTTATTAATAGCGAAAACAAGAAATATAATGTTGACTGAGACACGTATGGGTATGTGTCAAGAGCTGTTCTAGAATATTTATCACACAGACCCTTTAAAGTTACAACAGGCTTCTTTAAAGTACACTTTTGCCCTTAACTAAAAATCTAAATGATGTACTCAACTTCATCTTGTAATTAATTAAGCATCATTCTTCAATAGTTATAAATGCAAAAGCTTTACATGAGTATAAGAAAAAAAAGTTGGAAATATCCCTTTACCTAGAACTACTTATACTAGACCCAAAGTGTAATTATAAACATGAGCCCCAAAGAAAGAAAAAAAACCAACGAACTAATCAATCATAATCCCGAAGGCAATCTCGCGCTAATTGAACAAAAATTGTGATATAAGCAAATCATGTCTTTACCATCACCATTTTCTCTAACCAAGATGGTGTCATGCGTAGAGTCGAAGCACAGTCAGGGGTAGTGCAGGTGTCTGCCAATTCTGGACATCCTGTTGCATCCGCTGCCGACTGCTGAGTATTTACACGTCTTTATTCTCACTAATTCTCACTCATTCCAGTCACTTGCCCTTGGTGTCTTTTCTGTCAACGGGATCAGCGATACTAAACAGTCAGTCGTAGGAAGCGATTGATCAACTGGGCTTCCAGTCCATTTTGGATCATAATTATGTACACTCTGACAACAGCCCGCGGGGACAAAGCTAGCCACTTTGGCTCTTCAAGTGTAGAACTCTGACACAAGATAGGCGCTCGATTTTCCCCCGCAACTTTACCGAGCACGTTTTGGCATGACAAACGCATCACTAGCATTTGGACAAAATGCCCTATATTTCAATAGCCTAAACAGGGCTGTCTGCCTCGAGCAGAAGCACCCCCTCATCGGCTGAAGAGAGCCATGCCGGTAGGAAGTGTTCATTTCTTTGGCAGTGACGTGACCTTAACGGATGCATTTCATAGTCGTTTGTGAACCAGCGAAATGCGCTTTCCAGTTTCCGTTTCTAGGAATAGTGCGCCCGCTTTTGGTACACCTCAGGCCTCCTATAATCACTATAATTATCCAAGGATTCCCACTGTAGTCAACCTAATTCACGGGGAAGCCATATTTAATTTGTGTTCCCTAATGTAATCTATTAAATGGGATGATGCAAGGCTAATTTGACTTCAAAACCTCACATTTTTAATGTGGCCAAAACATTTTGAGAATACAAATATATTGCAGATACTAAATTCTTCAGAAATTGAATTTATATCAATTATTTCGTTTCAATAATGAAAAAAGTTCTACCTAACTTTCGAGATGGCCAACACATGCATCCAGCCAAATGCGCCGTCGTGTGATTTACCTTATCCAGGCGAACCTCCATTTCTTCTTCCATCTCGCGGATATCCTCAATTGTGAAGTCAAACCACTGGTCAGCCCAGCAATACATCTGACGATGTAGCTGCATGAAATATCTCCTAGCAGCCTGGAAAGAGACATATTCAATAGACGTTTTACTAATACGTTTTGAACATGAACAATTTTGAACATAACCTATCCATTGCAGATGTATAGCAGTGCAAACTTGATGGTCATTTTCTCTGAGAATCCTCGGATTTTTGAGATTGTTTATTTATTTTTGTCTTCAAGAAACCCTAAATTATCACCATCCTCTACACGACAATTGTGTGGTGTATAAGATGGTATTGTGATGCACAAAATAAAAATTTGCTCCCCTGAGTGGAAAGAAGTTAAACCTGCTCTTTTTCGAGCGTGTCCAGTAAGTGATATTTGTTATTCAGGTTTTCATGGACCACACATAGTTAACTTTTTGTGCATGCGCGAAAGACCAACGTCAGGGCAGCCTCACCGCCGTAGCAGAATTCATCTCAGACATGCAAACTGCTTGTAGACATATGCCGTTGAAGGTTAATGAAAATAAGCTTTCTTATGGGACGAAAATATAGGCCTAATGGTACTCTTTACTGGGCGTAACCATTTTAGGCGATAGAGTAAAAACCAGCGAGAGCAACGAACGCTATGAGTCCGAGAGTGGGCTGGCTAGAGGATGATGCATCGTTCCCCTTATCTCACCGTTTATTTTAAGCCCATGGGAACAGGGAGCCCTGTTAATTTCTGTAGACTTTACGCGCTTCGGATGAAACAAAATATGGAAGTCTATCTTTTGTACTCCAAAACACTTTAGGACCAGAATATCTTACGAAATTGTCCAGAGATGTGTCTTTAGTGAAAACCTAGAGAAGCGGATTGAAATTGTACACCTGCCTTACTGGGCCGCCCTAGCTTTTCGCTGTCATGGCCAATTAATTACCTTCGTGCATAATTATGGTTTTTTTTTAAATTAAAACTTAAGACCCAGTCATAAATGTGGGGTACGCTTTTCGAGGTAACCCATATCAATTTCATTATTTTTACGTCCACAATGAACACATTCACAGCATTATTTTTGATACAGTGTTGTTAAAGGTAATGTAACTAAGGCTGCACCCGAATATCTTGTCTGGAGCTAGGTCTAAGTTTTCGTCCCATTGGAAATGCGTGGAGACGCGTAGACAATAGACCTAGCCGTAGCTCTTGAAGCCCGTTTTGGACACGGCCTAAGGTTTTTCAAGGAGCAAAATGGCGTTGGACCTAATAATTTTATAAAAATTGTGAAATTATTTTGAGACTGTAATAAAATTGATAATATCGTTGCAGAGCAAACCCAAAAGGATACAGGGAATAATATTAAGCTAAAGTGTTTGCCAGCTGGGGTAACCCGAACACTACACGAGATCCTTTCTGATATCGTGAACGGAGACAACGTAGGACCGAAATATTTCGCAGGCTTTATCTTAAAAGATTTAGAGTGAAATTGATCACCTTGACCAGCATTTTCTCTACTTTCTCAGACAAACCCCACCATTTGAACTCCGTCACCACCAGCTTGTAGACACACATTGGAGTAGCTTGGGTCTGTATGAAACCACAACACGACGATCAGTGACCAAAATGTATTACCAGGATTAGTTCAGCCGTAGTTAGAGCTATAATCATGGGCATCAATCCCAGGGGAGGGGGCATATACCCACACCTATTGAATCATTTCCCCCACCCACCCACTGTGTTATGATGAGCAAACAAATTTAAAGCGGATTGTGAAGGATTTCTGGATTTCCCTGAAATCTGAAACATACAGCATTTGATGTTGTGACCATGGGCGTAAATCCAGGGGGGGGGATACATAAATCACCCCAACCTTTTGAGTTGGGAAGGGCTTTTGGTTCACCCCCTTTATTTGTTCTTTTACGGGGAGCAAAACATTAAAGAGGATTTGAAGAATTTTTCTGACTTCCAACGAAAAATGCATGTAATTAATACTACTCAAAAGGAAAAACAAAAACAAATCCATAAATATGCCCCTCTGAAACCATGATTACAGATATACATTAATATCGTAGACATCGACCTATATAGAGTCAAAATGGTGTCCCGTTCCCCGCTTTTCAAATTTCATCACCGGGCAAGTCATCCCCCCACCTTTCGCCATCCCCACCCCCAATTCCCAGTACAAATTTACTCCATTGATGGTGACCACTAGGTTGCGAAAGCGGTCGACGATGCAACAGCTAATGAGCCAACTTGGTATTTCAAAAAAGCACAACCGTTTGGAAACAAAGCTCACACTGGAGTCCATGTAGGGGCCGTGCTCAGTGATAGGGGCACGTATGTTCGGTTCCCATAGACTGCACGTGCATTTAGTTTGGGCATCCGCGCATGCGCAACCGTGACATAATATGTATTATGGTCGTCTGCCTGATGATTTTTCCAGCAGACGACGCATATCGGTGGTGACCCATGTGAGGGATTTGCGCGGCCATTTCCCTTGAAGACCTCGTGTGTGAATAAATTGACAAGAGTCTATCGAAGGGTGATATTCAAATGCTTCTGGTAAGAAAGATCTCCGGCTAAGGATAATTATGAAAAAACATCATTTTTTAAACCTAATTTTGTGTCTAATTGCAATTATGCCACATCGAAGAATAGTAACTCTTATTAAAAAAGTTCATTACCTCTAGGAAGAAAACCTTTTTGGAAATTCACTTCGTATTTCATTGGGACCGTTTATTTTTCGTCATTTTTTGTGTTTTGCACCTTACGTAGTGCCCAATTTCACACTTTTGTCAAATTATCCTCAGATCGCCAGTGTTACTCTCTGGAAGACCAATAAATCGTTTGTATCCATCAGTTTATTTCATCAACATCAGGAGCCGTTTGTCTGACATGCGGTACGTTTTTCATGCGGATTCAAATTTGCGCAGCTAGTCCGACAGCGGTCAAAAATGAGATGTCCAGATTTTGGGCAAGGCATACACGTACACGCACACCCCCTGGATACGAGTACGTTTCGGTACGAGTCAACTTTTACTGCATTGCACTAATACGTACAACGACTTCAAATTGCCCAACTAAAAGGCACAAACAAAACCTTTCCGTTCTCGTTCATACGGTTTTCTTCTTGCATGATGCTTTCTCAATGGAGCGTGCATGATATTCCTCACCATTCACAAGTACAAAAATGTCCAGGAAACCCGGTAAAACGAAAAAAAAATCCCCTCTAAAATGTTGACTTCACTTCCAACTTCTGACTCTGTTTACGTGAGAAAATGGTTATTTATTAGTGCGCAAGTTAGCAATAGGGACTTTGAGTGTTTAAATTTTAATCAGTATGGAAATGAGGGGCAAACAGCTTCATCTTAGCTTGATGTCGATCGATTTCTTTTGGGGTCCACCTCTCCGATCCGAGTCAAGAGCCATTTTACTGGCATGTAGCTGTGGTAGGAGTTTAGTACGCATGCACACAAACTAAATGAGGGGCACGAACACACGTGTGGCAAACCCTACACGCACGTCTCATGACCTCGCGTACGGGCACGCTTCATTTACGGGCGAATGGGCTATTGCATAATCGAACTGGTTCATTAGAACTGCAAGGTACGAATTTAAGAACTACCTTTGGGGTCCATGGGTATCCAATCAAGAAAAAAATGGAAGTCTTGTCTCGTGTAGTCGTCATTTTCATTCGTCAGTGCTCTTCCATAAGAAATAATGTATTTTGTCAGAGTTCAAAGAGCTGATGGTTTAAACTATATAACGTGGTAGACCATGTAGGGCCTAGGGGCTTGACCACAACAGAAACCTCGGGTGATACACAGAAGTTTTTATCCTTTACTCTATATTATTCTATCAATGATTCCCTCAAAAAAGGAAAAGAAAAAAAAAAGATCAGTTTAAAAACAAAGTTTAGTTCGCTGCCGACCGTAGCTGGAACTTTCAAATCATGAGGCTAATCAAAAGAAATCAGAGCGTGCAAAGGCCGTAATTGCGTTACCTGCCAGTCAGGAGTGAGATTCAATCTCTCTGAAGTGAAACATTTTGTAGGATCCTCGTCCTCCTTGTAGTCCTGTAACATAAACAACGCAAAAGGAAAGTAAAACCAAAAAATAGATACAGTGACTGAAGACACCGTGAGCATTACACTAGCTGTGATTTTAACATAACTGTCATACTTTTAAAGAAAGACATTCAACCACACAGTAACGTTCAACTCTTAACGCTGGTTCTTCGCCCATCCATCAAGATGTCACGAGCAAGGCACTAGCTAACAGCAATTCACACACAAAAAATACAGTTTTGGGAGCCAGTTTGGGGTAGTGGTTTGGGGGTTGAATTTTCAGTCCCTACCCGATTCCGTGGGTTTTACCCAGACTATTCCTCTGGGGTTTTCCTCCCACCTCTAACACCGTAACTGCTTCTCATCATCCCCTCTTTATACAGATGTGGGCTGTTTGGCGGCTACCTGAGGCGCCTTCTAAGCCTGCGACTCGCGTTGTAAATCTGAGGGCCTCTTTGGACAACAGTACTGACACTGATCAGAGCTTACCCTCATCAAAGATAACATAAATAAAACCAAATAAAGTTAGTTTATTGTACACCGTAGAGCAAAGACGCAATCTGTCTAATCCTTGGTGCCAGCAAGAGGCCCCCCATGATGCAAAACTATTGGGGTACCATTTTCAGGGCAACAGAGGCGTGATCTATTTTTTTGGGGGGGGGCTAGTCAATAACCAGGCGTCGTTGTATTGACCAGGAAAAGCCCTCGTCCTCTCCAATAATGTGGACACGCCAACTGTCACCACGGGGAGCTTAGGCAAAGACCCCCCGTGGGAGACAAAGTTTCAGCTTACCCTGGGGTCTATGTCCCTTGTGATGTCTATGTTGATCACCTCCCTGTGCATGTAATTAGCTTCGTAATAAATGTCGTTGAATACCTACCAAATGAGAGAAGAAAACAGGTACATCGATTGTGAAATTTAACATGAGCGTGGTCAATGATAGATAACAAATGATCAGAAGCGTGACTCGGCGTGTGTGCTTGATATTTACGGGAACTGCTCTAACTGGTCGTCAAGGGGAAGGGGGTGCTACCACACACACTTCCACGTTGCTACGCAACCAGTGCCTTCATGTACTTCGTACAATACCTGCAAGAATTCTCGCCACCTGATTGGTGGAGCATTGGTCACATATTATTAAACTGCTCGTACTATACAACAGTACCTATTGAAAAGAACCTCACTTTGCCGGACTAATTCCTGCCCCAAGTCAAAATTATACACAGTAAAGAAAGAGAAAAATAATGTGGGGACATGAACCAGTCTAACATAGCACAGTACTCTCAGTTGGCGAGAGGTGGCCATGCGTCGGGCACGAATCTTTTTCGCTACATGGCGGATGTTATTACGGTAGGCTCGTTTGGACTTCAGACAAGAAGTGGGAATGACGACGGAGATTTACATTTATAAACAACAATGGATGTTTCATATTCATGCAATGGTTAGCATATATTCATGAGGGAACATATGAAAAGTTTCATTCCACTCAGGTTTGCCTCGAGGGATGGAACATTTCATCTGTCACCTCAGGAAACTTGCCTCACCACTGCATTCCAGGATACACATTATTTGTAACATGTATTACGCAAACCTTTACTTTGATACTGGACTAGTTTACGAAGAGATGCCCTTGCAGCAGTGGACTTACACTAACGCGCTCGTTTAGCGTATAGGATTTTTATTTACTGCAATTTGTCAACATTAGCCAATTTGGGGCTTGTGATTTACTTTGTCTACTATTCCCCAGCTTAATCAATTTTTTTAGATCACTACTTTGAAAAAATCGAAGAAAACGCAGTTTATTTTTAACTCTCGAAGCGCAGCTGGTGTAACTTGTCTCGCAAAAATCCACGGGAGACGTTTCTGAGTGCGTGTTCAATGCACAGGCCAGGTCGATCTGCAGACCGATTATGGCCCTCAAAAATGCATTTTTCCCATAGCTTTGCGTAGTATTAGTTGTTGGCAAATTTACATTCGAGTTTGTGTTTTCTCTTTAACCATGCAACGCTGAGAATCTATCGAATATACAACGTTTCACCTGTAGATAAAGTGATTGCACTCACCGCGACCACACATACTGCACATGTAGGCTACATGTACATGTGCACGATCGACCACACAATCATTGTTTGCTCTCCACACGTATACGTCGGTAACAACCGTCCACACACCTCAGTGCCCGGCCCATCATAAAGACTTCATTAATAAACAGATATGGAAACGATCCTTGCATTTTGGGCATGGGAGTTACTGTTATTGGACAAAAACAGAAAGCTAAATGTTCCCAAATAGGAGATTTTGTCCGAGAAAACCAGGCTTCGGTAGGGAGCTCCGATATTGGACCAAACCATTATCTGACGGGTGATAGCGAGATGATTATATTCACATGGGGTAAACCTCCACACTTCATAAAGAAACTTTAATTTTAAACCAGTCCAAATTCTCCTTTTGCGTGTTAGTTATGGTTATGTATCTTTTTGTACACTTAATCATGAGTTCAGGCTTACCGGAGGCGTATTGGCAGTTTGTATATTACCCGTTCATATAGACTCAATGCTTTAGACACGTTTTCGCTGCGCCTGTTAACTTAACGGTTGTGAAATATGAGCCAACTGTCTGGACGATCTTTGGAAATAACATAAAATCTGTGTTCTCTCGAAAATGACTGCATTTCTAGCAGTAAGATTTTACAGATTGACACTATCATGTAGTTACTTTACAGTAAGGCATTTCAAGATAATTTGACAGTTGCGTTTTGAGATCTTGCAAATTCTATACACGCCCTTTGAGCTCTAGGGGCGCGTGCACTAAGATGACTTACAAAGGTTTCACATGAGTTGTCATTTTAAATCCCAATGTGGCAGCTGTTTGCAAAAACTCAAATTTTGTCCACGTGGTCATTCTTGCTCTTTGGAGTCCAATTGAGGCATCCAGTTACATCTTTTGGTGTCCACATGACATAAGTTATACCACAAGCTCTTTGACAATAAATTTATGCATGGAATTAGTCTTCTTTTTAAGTGGTGAAGCAGAGAGTTCAAGTTCTTACGTCGTCCTGTTGGCAGTTATCAGCCTCCTTAAGCCGTGTGTAGGTTGTAAGGTGAAAGTTGTCTTTCATGTAGAGGGGACTCTAGACGAAAAGAAAATAATGGAAGAGAAGAGTTAACTCGGATAAGCCAGTTTATAACACCTCATAAGGAAACAAGAGAGAACCTCCCAAAGAGAGTCCATTAGGAGAGAGAGAAAATAATCGTGGTGTCGTAACGTTTGATCTGACCCGCCTCGAGGAGAAGCACCCCCTCATCGGTTTAAAAGGACGGCCTTGGTCGGAAGTATTCAATTTGTTGGTAGCGGTGCAACCGTGACGTGTGCATGTCCTAGTCGTTCGTGAACCAGCGAAGTTCAATTGCAACCAAAGGATCTGCTGTCGCTACGAAAACAGCGCCCTCTCTTGTTCCCGCTCGAGGCCAATTATTGTTCTTTCCTTAAGTCATTAGGGTTATGCTAGGTCTTGCTGCATTCGAGGCATTATTCCATATATGTGGGCAATACATTGTACTGGTCTTACGGTGAGTTCATGCTTGTTAACATTATTATTTTTTTATTGTTTGTCTGTTGGTGTTTGTATGTTTTGGTGTATACGTGTTTGAGTTTTTATCCCTTGAGCCCTCGAACGTTGTACATAGCTTTTCGTCACTATACCAAGGACATTACAGTGCAGAAAGATGTATGTCAGATGATGAAGAAACAATGATGTCATCGAGGTCCGTGTTACACCCTCTCGAATAAACAATTTCCAAGGTCATATGCTAAACTGAAATCCAGGTTCGATTATGTTCAAATGTTGTACCCATAAAGACAGAACTTGATATAGTGATTTAGGTGACGTCATCATGATTCATTATTTTCTTTTATGATTGCATGACTCCCCCCCCCCACCGTCATTATTCCCTACAGTATTTCCACCGTGCGAAAGCTTGTAGAAGCAAACCTGTTATTCTGATGGTTGTGGTTAATTATGGTTTATCACAAACACTATCGCATATTTTTTTGAGATTCATCATGACATCATTAACAATGCGAAACTGGACCTTACTGAACAAGATCAAACGTTAATTCCTCTGATATTGTTGACGTCACGAAAATAACTTCTGAACGATGGATTTTTGGATATTTATCTTTTTAGTCTGATTGAACTTGTCGGCAATGTTAAGGTTGGAATTATAACGTGGAACTCTCCTAATTTACAGTCTATTCATAAAGTACGTGTCGGCCATTATAGGTCTGTGATGAAGTCTTCGTACGATTTTGGGTCTGGTTTTTCATTTGCAGATAACTTCTAGAGGCCAGTTTGTTTTACGCAGATCTAGATCTCGTGCAAGTTCGATCAGTGATTCCATCGCTGGTTCGCACCGTCTGTTAGGCTAGGTTTGGTGTCCGGAAACCAACGACAGATCAGAAATCGTGATCCAGATCATTGTGAAACAAACAGGCTCAAGGACTATGTGCAGTTTGAAGTCAATATCACGTTCACTCGGAAAACTGTTTGTTTTTCATTTGGCGAAGAAATTCCTTCCCGACCATAATGACGTCATACTTTGATGGTGCAAGTAAAATTGACTTGCATTTATTTTTTCCCAACTAGAATGGACTCTATCCATTATTGCGTATTTTAAACTCCCCTGTGGAAGCAGTGCATTAGGGAAGTGTAAAGGTCTAGTCATTGGTTGGAGCAACAGATGATTAAGAACCCTCGGGGCAGCCCGGATGCCCCCAAAACGAAGGGTGTTGTCACCCCTTGGAGATTCTTATCTCCAGTCAGTTCCCGGTCATGCCTGAACCAGTCCGACTGTTTTATGGTCGCCAATACATCCCCAGATCCCCTTTAACTAGACGTTATTAGCAAAACCATAGAGCAAACGGAATGAAATTCACCTTTATACGTCAGGGCAACTACAGAATTTCAGAAGTAAAACGTTCCTACGTGTTAACCTTATGATCATACAAACTGAAGTAATTCACTCTTGATCTGCGAAATGTAACATGACAATGAGCAGCGAACGCTAAGAAACGCTAAGAACGCTAAAAGAAACTCTATCGAATGCAAAGTTTTTCAAAATAATTTTTTTAGGTTACTCGTAGTATAGAATTTTGACAGAAATTGCAGCACAAGCAAGCAAGAAAGCAAGCAAGCAAGCAAGCAAGCAAGCACGCAAGCAAGCACGCACGCACGCAAGCAAGCAAGCAAGCAAGCAAGCAAGCAGGCAGGCAGGCAGGCAAGCAAGCAAGCAAGCAAGCAAGCAAGCACGCACACACGCACGCAAGCACGCACGCAAGCACGCAAGCATGGACGCAAGCACACAAGCACGCAAGCAAGCAAGCAACCAACCAACCGACCGACCAACCAACCAACCGACCAACCAACCAACCAACCAACCAACCGAAACAAAACTAAAACAAAATACAAAAACAAAAAGCAAAAGGGGAGGAAATTATTACAAGGAGAACGGCTTTTAATTAAAACAAAGTACCCAGGAATGTCCCCATAAAACAATACCAAAAATGACTACATAAACAGAATAAACAACTCCCCACTCTTGACCAATGCGGGATGACAGGGTTGACTATACTCACGCTTAACACCGTCTCCACTTCGGTAAACGCATTCTTTGATATTTCCCGAACCTCCAAACTTCCCCTCGGTGAAAGAGCCCTAATAATGCGCGGGACTTTACTGGAAAAGGTGATACACAAAATGTTACCTGACAGTTTTTACTCCTTGAAATGTTCCAACCCCTCTCGCTTTGCCAGTCTCTTGCAATTCATACACAGCAAACACTGGGGTGTTAAATTTAACACCCCTGGTGTTATCAGAGGACCAACACTTTTCACTGGTGTTAAGAATTTGGTTTTATTTGGTGTCACTTTTAAAACCCTCCAGTGCACTATAACACTTATAGGTGTGCAAAGTAACACCAGCGGTGTTAGGGGAAACCCTATGGTGTGGTCATCTGATTACACGAAAAAAAGTGCTGATTTTAACACCACAGGTTTTCCATTCCAACGCCTTCGACAAATTAAAAAAGTTAGGCCAGGCCTATTGTTTCTTAGGAATACATATGTGAACTTCACAGAAATTTCAACTCAGTGAACATAAATCTTCAGAAAAACAACAGACCCAATGATAGGATTTTTATTTCAGATCAAACGTTGCTGAGTCATGTCTTGAATTGTGCCTGAATCAGCGTTCATTGGAAAGCGGCAACACGATGTCTCGCAGATGAATTGCAGTAACAGTACGTGTGTCTTTGTCGCGTCGACGCCCTCGTGTGCTTTTAATGTCATTTTCCCACCAAACAAAATGCATCTTGACACGCATCATTGGGAATTATCTAGTATCATTTTTTTTCTTCAAAATGGCAACTTGCCAGAAGGAAAAATTTCACAGTCACTTCAGCGCCATAATCATCTCTTAAACCAAACAATTCCCCGGTAAGCGTAACTTTCAAGAATAATTTCATTATTTACGTTTTTGGTAACTGCAAATTATGAAATGTAACTTTGTAAAAGATGCGTTTACCCGTGTAAAAAAGTATAAAGGGGCTTCTAAAGAGTTTGCACAGTATTCCAGTGCCGATGCAGAAGTTGGCATAACTTACAACCACTGTGTTTGGTTTTTGTTTTGTTTTGTTTTTGTTTCTCACGAGGCAGTTTCATCGTACAAGTTATTGGTCTGGGTTCCTACGCGTACCCGCATGACACAACACGTATAAATGTACATATAGAGGTTGCAAAACATTTATAGTTTAGGCTTGACCCTGGCGTATGATGCAGTAACCTAGCAACATTGGTGGCGCTCATTTGTTCAAAAGAAAAGTTACGCACCCCCAACTTAACGCAAAGGCATTGCCATTCGAACAAACGAGACACCAAGCGTCTTGCAAGTGAGAGATTGTTTTCCAGAATACAATTTGACACTCATGTGGTTTACGAACCCAAAATGTTACACCTACTGTTCCGTACCAAGATAGCATAAAGTGATGACGTCGTTAGCGAAAGAATGGTATGGATAGGCGAGCATCATGTGTTTGCCGAAACCGTCTATTGTTTGCTCCTTTTGGCTCACCTCCACTAGTTTCCCCCCCCCCCACACACACAAACACATTGTGTAATGGCTAGATCCGTCAGAGTAATTTTGTTCCACTAACTCAGAACAGCGATAACCAATTTTGTTCTTAGAAAGCGGGGGAAGAAAACATCATTGGGTAAGTAGATCACTGCAAATTTTCTTAACTCCACTAAGAAGGCGTTCCAAAACTTTAGACCGCACCTCGAAGGTGTAGCCCTATCCACCCCACCTCAATCAAATGTTCACCTGAAAGTTTCACCCCTGCGCGTCCAAAAATAATCCGCAGTCTTGTTTACCTGGTAACATGGAAGATTTTGTCCGTGTATTGACCCGTTTTGCCGTTGTCAAACGCCCTCTCTTCATTTACGATGATTTCAACTCCGTCTCCACCTCCCGTATTTAGAAGGCTCCATTCTGCCGTGGACCACAGATGAGCAATCCGATACTATAGTGATTTGAAATACAAAATAGCAGTGAAAGCTTAACAGAAACGGTTCACCCGACCTGTGCATGTAGTCTGATCAATTTCTGCACAAGACAAACCTATTGAACAATGTTTTGTGCGTCCATCTACTTGTCGGTGTTTTAATTTATCTTGCAACAAAATATGCATATTACAGATATGAGAGCGTTACAGTGAAACCTACGACCATGGTATAACAAAACCATTGTTGCCTGCAGTGACTGGGTTCCATGGGTTTTGTACACTTATTGTGACGCGCGCGTGTGCAAGTGTGCCCTTTAAGCTTCCCTATGGAAAAAAAATACATTGCACACAAGGGTCCCTAAGTAGGAAAACATGATATTTCGATTTCACTAACGGACGCGCATCTTTACTTATTGATTACAGCTGTGTTTGTTTTAATTATTTGGTTAGGTAAAATTTTACCTCTCAAAGAATCATATGAGGGTTTGTAATTAATAAACTTTTTCACTTGAAAAAATATTGTCTCTGGCGACTTCTCGAAAACCAGTTTTTCTTAAATATTCACGTGTGACTTGTCATGAAAAGGGGTGAAGATTTGACCCAATTTCTGCGGAACACGCCGCAACACGTAGTTGCCTTATTTCAGTAGATGCTTGAATAGGGAGTGGGCTTTGGAATGCAAAACGTCATTCGAGGCTAAGCAAACCTAATCCCAATAAAAGAAATTTGGAATATTTGTGTGTGTGTGTGTGGGTGAAACCAAGCAATTGGAAAATAAAATATCCACCTGGACGAAAATTCTATTATGTGCCCGTACATAACATGTGCGTATTCCATTTCCCATCTCCTCCCATTTCACTTCTGTCTCACCCGCCCTCTCCAAATTCATTTGAATTTTGGAAATGACAAATTTTTCACGGACGAACACATGTTGCCAAATGTGGAGGGGAACATTGGGGGCTATGATCTCCCTCCCCCTGAACTGAACTCATCAGAACTGAAACGAAACGAAATAAAATGGAATAAAACGAAACACAATAAAACGAAACAAAACGAAATGAAATGAAACAAAATCAGAAAGAAATGAAATAAAAGTGAACTGTAAATGAAATGAAAAAGAATGAAATGAAGTAAAAATAAATTTGAAAGTAAGGAAAAGGAATGTAACGAAATGAAATTATATTAAATCAGTAAGCCACAAAAAGACGAACAGTTCCAACTAAAACAAAGAAAAACAAAACCAAAGATTCATTAGAAATACAGAAATTCAAACAAATACCTCTTCGCGCGAAAAGGGCAGCGGGATACGACTGAAAATAAAATAAAATTGAAAGCATCCAATGATGAAACGGAACAGAGCACAGACACATATCTCTACTACGAGTGGATGGTGTTCGAATCTACGACAGGATTTCCACAAGCGCAGTAAAACATGTAAAAAGGAAGGCCGTCAAAATGGTATTCTTGAGCCAAAACAAGGTTTATCAATTGGCATGTAAAGAAACATAATATGATTATGAAACTCACACTTCATTTAATCTAAACTCAATTCATTTCACAAGTCAGAATTTTGGTCACAAGACGAGTCAAGTAAAAAAAAATCGTTTTTGTCCAGAAACAACGAAAGTCACAAGTCTCTTTGTCCTAGTCAGGTCAAGTCGCAAACTGTTATATTTGCTTCGCCAATGCTGAGGTTGTTGAGTGCACTATTCTGTATAAGACTTGGCGCCAAGTCGATAACTGATTTGGTACAAAGTGGTCCCCCAATGATACAGGCCCAGAGCTGGACCAAGACATGACACACTTTAACCTAGCAACGGAAGTTCCTTTGGTGGGAATTTCACGTCGCTGGTTCCCAAACGACCACGAGATACATGTGTTGCGTGTGTGTCACTACCAACAAAACGAACACTCCCAACCAGTTTGGCCCTGTCAACCAAATGAGGGGATACTTCTGCTCAAGGCGGATTTACTGCTGGAATTTACACGTTACACCCTTACACGAGGATGTTGGTTGCCTCGTCCCCTACTAATGGATGATCAACCATCGAATTACCGACTCTGAGAATTTTTTCTCAGTTTTGTACACAATATATTGGAATTGCTGATGAGTTGCAGGTAGGGGACACTTTGCCTGGTCTATGAACAATCTTATGGAGCCCGTGTTCAGGCCCCTGGGGCTTGTCGTTAATTGATCTTTGCACAACAGGAAGTAACGTTATAAATTGAATTCGGAGAAGACAAAGTTGTCAGCAGAGCTCCTACTGAATTGAGTCATTAACCATCACCCAACCTGGAGTATTGCCCATTGTTGAGTCATTCTCTCTACTTTCTCGGTGACATACATTACTACAGTGATGTGCCATAGTCCTGTGCTAACTAGTGACAGTCCCCGACAGATACACTGAATGTCGTTTTGTACTTACTATTCTTTAAAAATGATGGCGTTTCCTCCCGGCAAACACATGGCAACCAACCACATCAGTAATTTGAAGTGCATCTTGCTGAGGTGGTTCAGAAAACCTGACTTGTGTCAAACAGGTACGCGGTGAGTGCGAAGACGGGCAAAAACCACTGCTGACTGGGGAACCACACACGAGCTACTTGTCCATCAGAATGTGAGAACCAGCATAAAAGCAGTGCTACAGAAAAACTACAATGAACGTAGTTCGCGACAATCAGCCTTGACCAAATTACCATCACAAAAGCTGAAGCGTTGAGTACCCACCGAAACTACCGAACTTACAAAAAAGTAAAAGTATGTTCGGGACAACGAACCCATTGAAAGTAAAAATCTCAGGCAGATCAGAGTCGTCGAGGCTGGAATGCTGTCTCACACGCTGCATAGTCAAACAGCTGCATGGTCCAGTAACCTTTGTGGTTTAGCGGTTGTGAGACCTCCTCCGCCTACTCATTGAAAACTACATAGAGGCAGTATCTATTAAAGTAGAGGAGTGTGGTTGTGAAAAACAACAGAGCTGCTTCGGATTCAGAGCCTTTTCTAAGCATAATTCGTCTATTTTGTGAGCTATTTTAATTCCGAGAAGAAAAATCTTTTAGAAAGTCCTTGCTTTTTTCTTGGATCGCAGATTCTCGAACGAGCACGAACTGCACGGCACAGAGCATATCCTCGCTTGTGCCCCGGTAGCAGCCAAAAGTGCATTCCTGGTGTGGATTTGTGAACAAAAGATGTCCACACGATGCAGGAAAGGAATACGTGTTGTGGACGTTTCCTCCTTCTCTGAAAAGCAAGTTTAGAGGCATTTGGGGGTAGGGGTCATGTGTCGTAAAAGGAAGAAGAATAGTAAAGGAAACCTTGTACAAAAATCAAGCTGAAAATCGTGTCCCCAGTTCAAGAAAAATGAGTATTTTCACTGAGTTTTCTGAACTGTATGAAAAGAAAGGAATGTCCACACTAGGTAATTAAGGTAAATAGGTCTGTGTATGAATGCGTAGTATGCACCAAATCTAAGGAAAAGATCACCGTGTACACAAATTATATCAGACGATCTAACTAGTAAATGGTGCTACTTGGCTCTTAAATACAAAACTTGCTAATCTGCACAAACATCTGGAATTGGTGAATTGAAATTTACGGTTTTTCTGCAGAATTCTGAAGGAATTGGACTTGATTAAACTCTAGAAATTATGTCAGAAAGATAGTAGTAATATGCATGCAAATTTGCATACATATAAATCGAGAATAACTAATAAGAAACCCATGTATAAGGTCGTCATTAGGTCACTTTAAAAATGCAGTCAGGGATCGACTGTTAATGTACTGAGTGAATTTTGCAATAATCAGACATTGCCTAATATGCAGAATTAAAGATCGTATATTATGGTGACGTCATCATGACGTAGCAAGATTTTCAAACAAATGGATATTTAACAGACATGCTGGAGGTCTAGCCAAAAGAATTTTGAAAAAGAAAATGGTTTTGTTCAGGAGAGAGGTCAAAATGAATGTCAAGATGACAGAAATTTAAAAGTCGTCAAAAAATAAGGTGGTGACATCATCATGATGTAACCCGAACACATTTGCATTTGTTTTTGTGCAAAATTTCAAATCACTATGACAAATGGTTTCAGAGAAACCTGTCCGAAAAGAATTCAACCTCGTAGGTTTGCCACGTGGCAAGTGATGACGTCATCATGACGAATATCTTTTAGGACCATCCTTCGGTGGTGGTCTAAAGTACAATATATGCAAAGTTTCAGGGCAATCATTCTTACTAGAGTGCCAGAGTGCTATGGCGGAAGGATTAATGAAACGAAAAACACCGAAATCCGGTTACTGTTAAAGCAATTTTTTCTGAATCATGACGTCACTATTCCATGGGATATTTCAATTTGTTTAATCCGGTTTCCTGACCTAAGCATGTCTCTTTTAATGCTATTAACACGAGCTTGCGTACTTTGGAGGAGTTTTTACGCCAAAAAATCCTGTCTTCTGACATAGGTTTGACTTGGTAAAAATCACCCCAACCCCTATCGCAACCTCCAGGCGCATTGGCGTGTATAAATGGGTATTGCCCAATGGAAAGGCTTCCCTAAATGCAACTTGGGTGGCTTGAAAGCTCTTGTTTCCAAGAAACTTCGTCATGACAAACACTCTTTGCTCTTTGGTAAGTTACACCATGTTGCAGACTTCTTGTCCCGCTTCGAACACTTTTCAACACTGCACTGGCCTACCTCGAGGCAAGTCAACACATTTAAACCAGATTATTGCATAACTTGAATGTGACAAAAGGCAATCTTCCCTCATTACCATGACCTTTTGCTGTCACTTTCAACCAGGACAAGCATGACAGAGGACAACCTCATTCACTAGTTTATCCAAAGTGTTACAACTGAGTTCTGATGTCCCATTTTCAAGACGATGGTGTTCAGTCATGCATGACAGGAGGGATACCATCAAGGTATCATTAGAAAGAATACTGCTTCTACTTTTCGGAGATCCTTATACATAACAATCATATCTCATGGTTTGGGCATATTAACCCCTTTCCTCAGGGTTTGGGTTTTCTGGGACACCCTGTAGATGTCGATTGGTCGAATACTGAGCGCCCCAAACTCACACCTGTTTGGTATATCCCGTTCGAGTAACTATTGTCCTGCTGCATGCGTAGCCTGCCCAACCGTTATGGCGTCTTCTACTACCGGTATTCTGTTCATTCCATTTCAGGTTTCGCTTGATTTTCATCCCCAGTATAACAATACACATGCACATGTCAACGCGTACCTTCTGCAGGACCTTCTGTTGTTCGACGGATTGAACTTTGTGAAGGACGGTTCAAGTCAACATCAATCATTCATACTTACCAAGTTCCACAACTCCTGCAAAGTCGCCCTTGAACGTCCTGATATTTCTCCCACTCCTGCAATGGGCATCTTAGCAAAATTTCGTCACACATTTGTGAAATATTAAAGTTGGATAACAATCAATGCAAGGTGTCAGGCGCATAATGGTCAAGCTACCATCCCATAATTTTATATCGACCCATCAGAAGGTTTGTTTTCAAAGACGCATGCGCTGTGAGACAAGTGCAACACCAGTATCAAGTAACACCGGTTGCTCTTTTCAATTTCAGTGCCTAAGGAAATATTTAACCCCTCCGTAACACCAAGTTTCATTCCAAAAGAATAAAAAAGACTGGTGTTAAAAATTAACACCACAGTTTTGCAGTGCACAATGAAATGTGTAAACTGCATACTTGCCTAATGGGCTTTGTTTGAATCTGGACCATTCCATTTAGTATCACTGATAGCAAACCGTTTTTATCTTTGTTCTTCACTGATCTGATATTTTGTCGCCTGGTATGACAAGCCCATACCCACAATAATAAAAATTTCTAGGCTCAAAATGGCAGGGTAACGTTAGCACTTGACTTTTATAGTTTTACCCTCCCCTTCTTTGTCATGTGGTAGATTTCGTTTTTCATGTGCTTAGCATAACTATAGCCCAGCAGTGTTGACTGAAGGCAGAGTATCAGTCGACGCTTAATGAGCCAGGGGTAGATTTCCAAAATGAAGCAGTCCTGACTGATCCATTGCTGGGGTATCAAAGACGTTAGACTCGTTTTTCATAAAAGTCAAAAATCCAAAACAGAGAAGAAAATAAATGTTACCCAGGACCGCAGGCATGGTAGACACGGGGAAATGCCTGTCAAAATTCAAGAGTTAGTATGTTATATGGAGCAAGCAGATTCGCTGACATTTAGACATCTGGGTAGCAAACAGGAGGAAAAAATAAACTTGATGTTAATTATCGTTAGTCACCGCGAGTACAAAGCTATGGCCCATAGCTTTGTAATCGCGGATGTTAGTAGCACAGGCACGAAGATGGAGGGACTGCCTCCCAAATCGTTTCCATTCCACCTGTTGTGGTTGTCGACATTTTGATCCTTCTCATGCACTTCCAAAACGTCTCGGGTACTGCTGAGATTCCCAGGCAGTGCAGAGAGTTCTTGGTTTCTGGAAGAGTCGTCGACCCAACCCCGATCACATTTCTGGTTATTCTTTCGGCTGCGTGGCTGGGAGGTAGCGTGTAAGCACAAACATGACAACACCATAATATTTTAAACGAGGTTATCTGCCACTTGCCTACAAGTCTGGTGTTTTTTCTTTGGTTTTTTTTTCTCTCTTTTCTGGAAATCATGCATTTCATATCTGTGCAGGGCTACTTCCTTCATAGGTTCAAAAGGTGAATTTCATTCAGGGACGATGTCCTCTTGTATCAACACCGTGAGTGCATGCTGTTTAGCTTGCTATGGCGTGGAGAACTCACGGCGAAAAAGCCAGAATATAATCGTCATGACCGGCTGCTGAACAGCATCCCATTCATTTACGGACACCTGGATGTGGACTGAGCAGATGCCTGACAGAATGAGATAATGTAATGTAATGTAATGTAATGTAATGTAATGTAATGTAATGTAATGTAATGTAATGTAATGTAATGTAATGTAATGTAATGTAATGTAATGTAATGTAATGTAATGTAATCTAATGTAATGTTTTTTTTCAACAAATAATTAGAATCCTCTGTTCCTTACAATGAATCAAGATCAAACATACACACCGTTACAGGTAACCCTGGAAGAAATTATCAAGATACACGCGTAAGTGATTAACACGTGATCGAGATATTACTCCAAGGGCTCTGACAGTTACAATCACAAGCATGTATAAAGTGTGTCTGGTGTGATTAGTTGTTTGGTTACTTCCTCTTTTTGTACTCAATCTTGATATAATTGTATTGCTTTATTATCATCGGAAGTATGCCTTTTACCCGACCTCCTTCGGATTTATACACTGCGTGTGTTTCAAATGGAAGGTAGGCGAAAAGGTAAGCGAAAGTTGTTTTACTTAGCTGTGAATTATCCAAATCTATGTGATACTTTAAAAGCACAAAACTGAAAGTTACTACATACTTACAAACGCTCAAACGTATATCGGTTCATCCAAATATCTTGGAAGAGTCCACATTACTGTTAGGTTTGTGTCATTGTATACGCGTTCCTATCCTGCAGACTTCATTGAAGTGTCATCTTAAGTCTTAAACTGAATCTTAAATTAAACTGAAATTAATGTAATGCTATCCCGCGGGGTCATCTGTCAATAGAGACAGCAGTGATGAAAAAAATCTGACAAATTAATGCCAATTTTTATCGTCCAGAACCTCTTGACATAACAGATTAAATTGAATATGATACATTCAGGGAACAGACCCTGGAATCCCCGTACGGTCTATTGAGAAATTGTTTATATCTTATGCCCCTTGGGTATATAAGTTTTGATCAAGAAACACCTAAAGTAGGCAAAATCGAAGCTGAGGATGTCCATGCCCAGTCACGTGATGCCTTTGACAGGAAAGTATCTTCTTCAGATGTTAAACAATACACCCATTCGGACGAGTGACGACGCAACCCAGAAACCTAGTAACGTCTCAACCCCCAGATGGGTTCTTGTTCAATCCAGCAATTTGGAAAAATCTTAACTGCATTGTTATGAACGAGCCACATGGATGGTTATTTCCAGTGTCTCTCTCTCTCGGTAATACATTTGGCGAAACGCCAGTTGAGAATGGATGCCCAATAAAAAGTTGAGAGCCTTCTAGCGCACTGATTCCCAAACACGTTTCGGGGATCGCAGCCCAGGAACTCACCAGCAATGTACAGTTCTTGATCTCATCGGCACGTTGGATAATGCCATATAATCATGTAGTGTCTCCTGTTAATGGGGCGTTTTGGTTGGAAGAAGTAGCTATGCGACGTGTCTTCGTTTTTCGGGGAAGTCGACGGCTGTTTCGTGCAATCCAAATCTGCTAGGGTAAAATCCAACTAAAACGTGACCAAAAAAAAATAAAACCACTAACCCTTGCAAGGAATTAAGACTGACGGAGATTAAACGGTCGCTCAAAAAGATAAAATAGACCTGGGCTCGACGATTCCAACGTGGTATCTTTCGAAGATACAACGCCTCCCGTTTATTTATGACCTTCTCATTGCCTGTGTATAGGGCCAATGGGAAACTAGTCATTCATGTGCAGGTGAGCCGAGGCCAAGCATGCCAGAGTTTATTAATAAGTATCAAACCAGTGCCTTCACGTCGGCTATTTTTCCTTACAACGGAGGACAAGGCAATTTCGGCAACTAGCGATTTAAGTGAGAAGCCTTTTTATGTAAGTGTAGACGTTCATTGTTTAATAAAACATGAAAGCTGCACTAGTTGTATACAACTGCTTTTTCAATAGGATCCCATTCAACGAAACGCAATGTAACCGTATTTCTAATTTCAGTTAAGCATTATAATGAATATTTTGGTACTTTTGGTTTTAACTCTGTAAAATCTTTACGGGCGAAATTGTGATGTTATTTCCGGTAAAAGCCTCCACGAATATTATTTTATTTGCTCAAATCTTAAACTTGTAAGTCTTTTTTTACGTTATCTAGCCTATCCTAAGTTTCCGTTGTTTTCAGCGCTTCACTGTAAAGACATTACGGCGTTATTGGCCGTACAGCAGGTAATTTATAAATATATAAAGTTGCACGAGAGGCAGCAGTGGGGAGTTGCCCCCCCCCCGATACGCCACTGACGAAAGGTGTATCTGAGGAAAACTCATTTGGACCCGATCTTAAATGTAGGGTGTTTGGATGTCTCTTCGGCAAGATCCTGCAAAGACTGTGCTGAGGTGGGATGGCTCTCTTTTGAGGGAGGGGGCTCATGCATATTCATATATTGGAGATACTTTACAAGCCCAACCCTTTATTCCTTCGCTGCATTCGACTCGTTTTTTGGTTTTTGTTTTGGTCTCATGCTTCCTGAAATTTCGCTTGGTTACCTAAACGTGCCATGGGTTTTGCACGGGGCAATGCCAAAGCCATTGTTGACCAGGATTGCAAGGTATGTTAATTCCTTTTTCGTTTTTAGTACTTTTTCATGGAACAAGAATGAGTGAATTTTTCCACCTTCCAGTGGTCTGGTCAAATATCTTTCACCGCGTGCTGTACTATGTAGGCCTACTGTGCATGTATGCTGAGTTTGCAAACAGGATGTGCGCAGAACTCCCTTTCTGCCTTGGGTTTTTATTGCATACACAGCCTTTGATCCAGACTTCTCAGACCCTGTCCAAAACGGACCACTAGAGCTACTGGGTCTATTGTCCGCGCGTCTGTGTATATTTCCAGTGGACTGAAGGCCCAGACCTACCTCTATGGGTCATTCCATGAGGTTGGGGCACAATTTGTGACGGTGTCCATTGTTACGTGGGTTCCATTAAAATGAACAGCTACTTCCCTGCAGGTGGATTCCAAATTGACATTGTGATACATCTTGCAATGATGAATACAGAAGCGTGTGTTATTTTTACAGAGTAAATGACCTACTCTAAATGTCATGTGGTAAAAGCTACCCATGTAACAAGGAAACCGTCATGAAATTGTTTTCCAACCTCGTGGAATGACCCACATACAACAGATTCCGATGCAGCTTGACCTTTTTGCACATGGCTTATAATTCGAGACGGTAGTTATACAGGGTGTCTTAAAAAAGGAAACCGAGATTAAACTTCAAATATCTTGGATACTACTCAATATTTTGAAACATGGTAGGTACAATATGCACGCTTTTGATCTCTTCTTTCATTTGATACCAAGACATCATAGCTACCTCGGCGGATGACTGAGCACTGGAATGTTTGAATGACCATGTCCAAAATGTTGGTGTGCAGGGTCCTTCACTAGCACTGGCCCCACCTGTCATGCTGCTGGGCTACTTAAACTCATCCGTGGATGCCTAGGACAATGCCAAGGTTCATAAATTAACTGGAATTAACTGGAAAACTGTGTTTAAATCAACGCATGGACCAACCATGAATTGAAGTCGGTGTCTAACTTCAAGTCGTCTTCCTTACAGGAGGAATCACGCTTCATTGCGTGCGAGCTTAGACCCTTGTGACCCCAGAACCAACACATACGTGTCACCTCGCTTAATTTCGCTTGGTGCAGAGGCTCGGTTTCACAGCTGCAAACTTCCTCACATATCACAGTACAATAGGTATACTGACAACGTACCTAACGAAGCCATGCAAACTCTGTTGGAATCAGGGAGAGTGAATATTCTAAGGTTTACTTGGGAAGGCCTATTGCAATAAGGACCATTTCATGGTCAATGACAATTCGTTTTCACTTGCCTACGATGGACAGGGTTCATAAATGCGGGTGTTTTGGACTCTCTAAGACCAATGTCATATATCTGTCTTAACCCGAAAAGCATCCCAAGATGTTGTGGTCAGCGTTGGTGTACAGTAGTACCAGTCAAAATGCTCCACCAAAATTTCCTGCAACAGCCGAATAACACTTTACATTGTGGCTCCACTCCTCGCTTCAATGTGGTTTCTGTGGCCGAACCACCTGACATCTGGCAAACATCAATTAAAAGTCCCTGCTCTTGTCAAGGCAGTCAGTTCCCCTGTGTGTTATTATATTTTGCGATCTGCCTTGAGCAGAAGCACCCCCCCATCGGTCTAAAACGCCATGTCGATGGTGAATCTTCATTTTAATGGTAACGATGCAACCGTAAAGTGTGCATTTTACAGCCGTTCACGAATCAGCGAAATACAGTTTCCACCGAAGGAGGCCCATTTGCTAAGAAAATCACGCCCTCTCATGGTCCAGCTTGGGGCTAATTGAGGCAGAAGGGTATTTTTTTCTGAGAGGTGACCTGTTTTCCGACGTAAGGTGTAGCGTCGACCTCTAAAGAACCCTGTTGAAAACTATAATCTTTACTTTTTTACTCGAAGTTCATTCCATCCTTAACAAATAATGCAGTCAGATGGAAAGGGTGATTATCTAAACAAAAAAGTTATTCAGATGTTGTCACCTGACATCAGTGCTAAGCCTATCAGAAGAAGTATAGATCATTAACGATCGATCTTTAATAATTTCTGAAAGTCGCATATTTGATGAGATTTCAAAAAAACTTTTTAATAAAATAAAGCCGTCAAAAGAACACGTTTGATTCTTCACATAGGTATTTATGTCAGACCCTGTGTAAGTTTGGGGAAAAGTATCATTTTCATGGTCCGGCAAGATTTCTTGTGTCTGAATTTCCCACGGTCAAACTCCCCCCCCCGGGCAAAAGTCCCCCAGATATCACCCAAGCAATGTCAGGCTTGCAGTTTCGGCAAATAACTGGGGAAAAAGTATCATCACGCTGGACAACGTGGACCAAGACTAGGACCAGATTGGTCCCCAGTTGTCCAAGGTTTTCCTTTGAAATGTTGTCCACCATCCACTTTCTGGTTGATTATCCCGTAATTACCCCATTGTTCTAGCAGTAGGGCTACTCAACCCTCTACCCCTACCTCATGTCTTAGAATGCCCCTTGCACTTTTTATTGTTCAGTTTGGAAAAGAGCCTCCTTAAATCGACTTTTTGTCACGTTCCTAACCTCTCGCAGCATCTTGCCACATGCTCTGTCGATACAGAGCACGATTCCCCCGCAGGCCACGCTTTGGGGAGCCGACCCAGTTCGTCTCTCCGCCTGGCCCGCTTCTCACCACCCAGTTTTCCGTGGGACTGCCGCCTCCCCGGAGTTACCAAGACGCAACGTGGACTTCGCCTGGGTTAAAGATCGGCTACACCGGTTATGAAGAGAAACCAACTGAGGCATTTTCATTTTTGACACTGTATTACGTTACATTGACTTATAATCGCATCCATTGACACCTGTTCTTAATTAGTGTGTATAGTTCAGTGGTTTGCGCTATAGAAGTGGTTTCACCCCAATACTCTAGACATTTCTAAATTGCTAGTGCTCATTGATAACTTTCCTTTTTTGAAACTTTGTTTAGCTGTTTCCTTTTTTGTTGATTTCACGCGTGTTACTCCCAGTTCATCCGGTTAATAATTACTGAAACACTACACGCTGAATACCGGTAGCTGACGTCTGTATTCTGCTTGGTTAACCAATAACAATACTTGTGTCCAGGAGAAAATGAGGACCAACTGAACTCTCGCTATCTGTGTGACCGGCACAGTCCCGCAGACCATGCTTGGGTCAGCCTTTGACAATAACAAATCGTGCCACGATGACGTCAAACAAGGGCTGTCTCTAAACACACAAATTCTGACTCAAATTGAAGGTTTTTTTTTCCAGTTTGACACTTGAACTCAGAAGAAATAGAACGTGATCACTACCTTGTTGATGTATATCTAAAATGTAATTCCCTTAAAGCAGAGAACAGAAAAATGTAAACAACGTTTAAGGGTTCAGGGGGAAGAACAAACAAACGGGAAGAAGGTAATCAGAGTAAAGCAGTGAAACATTCAACAACCACGTGGAGAAGTCCAAAATGATAAAAATAAATGAATAAATCACCCAAGCCCGAAAGCCCAGAACAATCTAAAGAGTCTAAGGTCATACCGTACTCATTTGGGATGATAGGGTGAACTGTTTTCCATGCTCAAAGTTAGCACTGTCTTAACTTCTGATATATTACATTTGACTTCTAGCTCACCACAATTATTTACTATAGGCCTGAAGAAAACCGTTTTTTGGTACGGCCTTTATCAGACACACAGAAGAATGACGTACAGATGTACAAGATAGCTTGCACGTAGTGCTTTTTAATTCTTATGCGAGTTTGAACCCTGCAATCTGGCCTAAATCAGCACTAAAGCACAGTTAGATGTTGCATCTCAGTTGATACCACCGGCTTTGTTTGTAGCACATCAGATGTTCACATTTCAAAAAATGTCTCGAAATAAAATGTAGGAAACAAGGAACAGCCAATTTACAGATTACGTTATTTTACAGGAATCATTAAAATTACCCAGAATGCATTGTTTTGTAAATTTTCTTTGTTCCTATTATACGAAGTATACATATTTATACAAGCATTGTGCTAACGTGGATACTTTAATGAATCGTTTGACAGTCATTCCCTATTAAATGCCACTTTGGCGCCAACAGCCACATGACGCCTTGAGTTGGCATGACATCTAACTTTATCACAGCATCAAGATTAACAAGAAAATCGCTTATTCCAGAGTCCACCTCAGTACACTGCAGGCAAGAAAGGAGAGTGCTCGATGTCCAGAATATTATGTTCAGACAATTCAATGTAGATTTTTTTCGGGTTGTACATGTGGACACGGTGCTGAAGGCTGGCCCTTATAAACAGATATGTTACAAAGCAACGCCTCAGCCTGTGCATTGGTCGAAAGAATCTTATTTTGGTCGGCATATTTTCCCATTACTGGAATAGCGCCCCCGGCCAAGGTCCATTTTCTCTGGTCTTGGAACATGGATGTGTTATACTCCAAGACAGGAAAGCAAGTACCCAGTTCCTCGTGTAAAGGGGCATTTCCAATAGCTGCTGGCCTCCGATCAGGAGCTACCTTTGGCTGTGGACCTGGTAAGGTTTATTACTTGCAACCGTGTTGGAGTACATTTTCATGAGGTACTGCACCCTGCGTTAAAGTGTGATTTGTTTCTTGCGAGTATAAGTACATTATCTTGAGTGCGAGTGCGAGTAGCCAAAAGAGCTCGAGTACGAGTACGATTAGTGACATGACTACACCGCTACAACCTTTTGTAAGTCCAAACACAACTCTGTTAATTTAATTAATTGATTTAAAACACTAGTGAAGATAAAATAATTCTGGAAAGTGCTTGAAAGTGAAAATGACAGTTTTCTGAAATGCAATTCTTACTTTCTCTTTGTTTTCCCGGTAAAGGTTCATTGAACTGTCATTTGAATGAAATGTACGTACCAGAAAAAGTTTGACACCGGTATCGAGTGTTAGTTATGTTCAGGACAGATTACATGAAGTGTGATAAATGTTAGAGTCAAACGGTAACTCTTGCACGCTTGACCACTTTTTCCAATTTGGTATTAGCTGGGAAGTTGAGGCATGTTTGATTATAAACAAACACGCCACATATAGGAGCCAAGACTCATGCAGTTAGATTATTTTCTTCTGGCTGTGACACAATGTAAGTTGTGAGCGTGTCCTTGCCTTCATGGGTACTTTCAGCAAATGAAAGAAATTACGGAAACCGTGCATGGAGTTATTGTCGATTACAGTCACTAGAGTTGAGCACATAATTTCATAAGCACGGGTACTTTTGGCACGACACCTAATACATTTTCGTGGGTACGATTGCCAAAGACATATACCTGAGTATGAGCCCAAGTACGAATGCTAGAACTACAACACTCACCCTGCCAGTGAGTTTGAAATCAAGTAAGCACTTTGTCAGAGTTGGGAGAGAAAATGACTGACATTCGGCATTCCTCTGGTCGGTATATATTCCTATAGTTCCAAAACTACCCTGATAACTGCTACTCAACTTTGCATAGCCTATTTTATAATTAAACACATAAAGTTTGCAATTTACAAAACTTAGAAAATCGTTCAGATTGGCTATTATCTAAGGTAGATTAAACTCTGTTTATACACACAGCAATGTAGATGGCTATTACATAATATTCTCTGAGATTTACGCAACTGTACAAAAATGAGAATTATCTCAAGATGGAAATGCTGTAAGCAGCATATCTAAAACAGCCAGTGATTAATGAGTGCGCCCTCTTAAATTTCATGCTCGTCAACCCGCCAACAATGTCAGTGCATCAAAATTTTTGTGCAAAAGAGAGAACAGATTCTAAGAACAAAACATGCAGTCAAATTAGATCGGTGCAAATAATTGTCTGTTTAATTACTTCATCTCTCGCTTTTTTTCACAGGCATCGCAATATTCTTGTGCTGGATTTAATGACCCTATTATTTTACGCCCCAGAGGGCGCACCTCCTCCATCTTAACTGTCATGGCAACAGAGACAGGAACTGGGCTGGTCTCATTTATAGACTTCCCTGCAATGTAGCCCCATCACCAGAGAGATCGACATGGTCAGTACCATTGCCATTGAGGGCGTGCTTTGGGGGGCAGCTGAATCGGGTGGAGTCCAAATGCGTTCTGCGTGGAAATAAAAATGGTTTATCCCAGGGACGCAACCTGCAAGGGGCATTTATCAATCTTTTTGTGGTCTTTTAAAATATACTTTTGTGTGGTTACTGCAATTATTGGCAACGTTGCAAGAGTAAAAAGAGCCAAAACCCTGAGTACAGACCAAACAAAGCGGCAGTAACAAATTTTACCATTATTAGTGCAGATGGCTAAAGTGCTAAAAATTGGAAAGATGTTATCTGGATAAAGTTTGTTAATATTATGCATTTTTAAAGAAGAAACAAATATTTGTTTTATTTACTCACCACCACGGATCGGTTCTAGATTTTGATTTTCTGTCAAGATAAAGACCAAATGAGGAATCAGTAATAAATCATTATATTACGGGAACAAGTATTTGAGTCAAATAAAAAGGTCTTTTTGGGAGAGGTTTATGACCCTATACGCTCTGCATATTGACCGATTGACCATTCCTTCTGTTCTCCCGCATTCGTCCATGCTTGGATGATTTCCCGTTTGCTTGTTTGTCCTGTCTGCTTGTTATTTTGTCTCAGTGAAAAATTATACTAGGATTGAAACGTTAGCCCCTCCTTATATTATGATGTGTATTTTAGGTCACTCTAGGCAGCAAGCAGTTTGTAGCAGTTTTTGTATTCACAAAATAGAGTATAAAATATACCATAGAGTGAATATCCATATGATTGCTAACTTAATAGCATACGCTCACCATTACATATGAAAATGTGCAAGGGTAAAATTACAATAAACAATAAGGAACAATAAACGTTTGTAAATTCCATTAAGATGGATCACTGCTGTCTAATAAATATTGCCACAGGCTTTAAAACCCCCATTAAGATATCTTGCAACTGTGTTAAAAGAGGAAAGTTGCTTCCTTTTTGTTCACGCCCTACTGATCTGAAAGAGTGCGTTTGTAGGATGAGCGTCATGTGCAGCTACTGCACGAGCTCGCTGAAGAATTGTAACCTATTACTGGTTCCCCTAGGAGCACGGCATGAGTGAAAGTTGCTCAATTTTTGTAAGCGAACTTGAGCATAAAAATGCAGTTGTCTGGGTACAACACGACCAAGCAATCGTATTCCGACGTTGATTAAAGGGGCGGGGGTTGTAGACCCGTGTATGTTAAATATGTCTTTGGTTGACTCTAAGTCAAACTTTATGTTTTATTGAAAGGAACAGGCTACGCTAGATTCCAAATCACAGGGACATGAAAACATTTTTTTAGGAATACATCATTAGGTTTGTTAGACCCAGAATCCGAACAGTAACAAAGAATGTGTTAGTTTTCACGGACGCTCTATAGCCCCAAGAGTAAGAAATCCTCTGATTTCAATAAGATTGTACGTACACTCTAGGTGCTAGGGTTAAATGACTTTTTTCGATTCGTTAAATTAGGCGCGTTTTGCCACAGAACGGGTTTATCGCTGCCGGAACCAGTTACTCGGACGATTCAGCTGGACTTTGGTAAACATTATTCCTCACTCTCTTGCACATGATCAGAACTTTACTCAATATATTTGGACTTGCAGGCCAAATACTTGTCGTGAAATGTTTTACAGCTTTTGGATAGATTTCCCATCCCTGTATTTATCGCAGTGTCTGGAACTCAGTTGTAAAACGTACGTCACTCTGCGCTGTGGTAGGTTACAGCGCCCACTTGGGATCGAAAGGTGTTCGTCCTTTTATTCCGAAGCTTTTGCCAAGATGTACTTGACGTCAGAGAGATGTCAATTTTAATTACGGGTTTTGCTCTCACTCAACGCATAAATATTTATAATCATTGTACATTCAATGCTTGTCCGAGAGCTTGCGAAAAATATCACAAACTTACTCATGTGGGACTCCGGAGCTTTTAGTTTTATAAGTTCAACTGTTTTATTGCATGTGTATTTTTGGTACTTGTTGAATTTTGATCGTATTTGACGTGGCATCGGGCGGCTGTAATGGCACCGGAAGACATTTTTATATCGGCAATGGGGGCGGTGTGCAAAGCGGTGTTTACAAATTAATAATGTGTTTGTGAAACAGGTCGCAGAATCCCTTAATTAAGCCGAAGTACCAGCAACTCACCTCCTCTACAAACTTTGAACACCTAGACATGGTTGGAACCGCTCTTTTGATTGTTTCAACGCATGGGCGTGCTGGAAACATACAGCTCTGTTTCTGAGGCATGTTCTGTATTTTTAATTTTCTCGTACGGCTTTCAATAAACCATTTTGTAGGAAAGTCAAAAGTATGCACACTGTACCTATGCGCTGACACATAATAACCTAAAAAATGGAAAGAACTAAAATAATATACTTGGTTGCATTGGAAGCGGACCTGTAGCATCTTCGTTAGAAGTTGTCACTTCGTCTTCTGTAAAGAAAGAACAGAGAAGAAGAACGTCATGTTACAAGTTAAAGTTATTAGGCCAAAATCATCTCCCAATTTAAAAACTTCCGAGGTGTCATTTTATTTTTCAATGAGTTTTCATTTTCTGTCTTTGCGGAGTTTTATGGATTCTAGGAGAGTTTTCATGAACTCAAACGGACATCGTGTTGGTTGTTGTTATCCTTGTTGTGAAATCAAACCCCTCTTTGCCAAATGGACACACGGCGTTTATCAACTTCGAAACGGACAGACAGTTTAAAACTGTAAGAACTTGGAAGAATAACACCATCTAATGTCCAATCGGTTGCTTGCATTATGCTAATGTTTAACTCATTAGCGAATTCGAATCACCAAAATTACGCAGCTTCTGCTAAAGTGGCAGCCTTACACTGGACAGATTTTCCTTTTTATTAGAACGGATTTCCATATTAAATTTTTGGATTCTGACGGTTTTAAGCAGTGCCGATCCAGCAGGAAGGGAGAACGTTTCCTCTGGTACACCTGATTTTTTTGTACTCAAAAAGCTCCACACGTCTAGACACGTTACTTTAATTTGGTTGGATTCTGTTAATTAAGGATGAAGAAACAAACATGGAGGGTGTAACTGACTCATCCTCGTAGTTAAGAAGATTGATCTGTAGGTAGTTTGGCAGTCAAATTTAAGGGGTTAAGAAAAACCTCGACTTTCCCGATTAACTGCTTTGGGAAGAGCCTAATTTGTTTTATTTCATTTCCAGTTATCTTCTGTATTCAATGTATTAAGCAAAATATAGCAACACAGCTATTTTCCTCGAGTAAATAATCATCCAGTGTGCGCAGAAATAATTCAAGATACAGAATTGCCTAGTTAGATGTATAGCGCTATCAGACAGAACAAACAAAAAATCCAGTAACCATTTACTCTGAAACTGACCAGCAGCGACGAGCAAGAAAAACACCATAAATAACCTGTTGACCTCAATAGTTTTCGTAATTGCTAATTTACCTTATTTACATGCAATATGTCAACAATGGGACCAATTTACCATACAATGAAAAATAACATTATTTTGAAAAGCACAAGGAACGTGCATGAATTGTTGAGATTATCGTGCAGATGAGTTTATATCGTTTATATAAACTGAGTTGGCCATTTGTTCCGCCCGTGGTTATCGAAGGCGAAAAAGGACACTTTAGCTTCGCTAAAATAACCCGGGTGTTTCTATGAAATGATGCACCGAGAGGGCGTCCCAGCAGGCCTTGAGAACCCTCTGAGGTCGGAAATAATTCCGTCTTACGGTGTACTAGCTTTGGTGACGCTGTGTATCCTAAACACCCCGCCATAGGGGAGGAGATATCATGAGCTTTTTATCGGGGGGGGGTATCCCGGTCCAGGGCCCCACACGAGAGATTCTCACCCAAGCAACACAGGACATCCCTTTCTGTGTTAACATTATTATTTCACGATGTTCACCGAATGAAAATCTTTCATGATGCGAATCAGTGGCGTAGCCAGGCTTTTGGGGAGAGGGGGGGAGGGGCAAGAGTTTCCGCTGGGGGCATTCGTTGCCATGGTTTCGTAGTCAGGCTCTCTGGGGAAGGGATATTTGACCCCCTTACGCCCCTCCCCCGCTTAGCTAAGCCACTGATGAAAATGCTACACTGAGAACTACTGAAAAAAATGTTAGTAGGCAGTTCAAAATCGTGCAATGTCCATCTAAGCCATAAACATCCTCAGCCTCCAACTCATTTAAGTGGTAAATGTCTTGAACCAAACAAGGAGCCGGGTTCTTTCGGAACATCTCACAACCAGCGGAGAGACAACCAGCCCCAAGATCTCACTGTCTCTAACACGGTCTGTTAGTTGCCCTGTCTGTTTGCGCCCTTAACCTTGTCAGTTGCGCATAAGAATTTAGGATGCCAGTGGGAATGCTTAACACTTTTTTAAGGAGACTTGTCTGGAGGAAAATAATTGTTTCGCAAAACAGAATGTCAGACATTCGTGAAACAACGGATAATCTCCTGAAGTCTCCATAAGCGGGAGAGGAGACGTAAATACATCAGTAAAAAGTCTAGGAATATTCCGCCCAGCTCCTTTAGGGTTAAAAGACGGGACATAAAATAGATTTAAATAGAAAAGAATTATAACAATATAACAAATCCATATCTTAACAGTTTGATTATAACAAATCTTGTCAAGATTTTAAAACGTAAAACTGGATGGAAAACGAGGTTTTGTCCCCTCCCCCGAAAAAAAAATAGTTTTGGCAGGCCTACCCATAAAAAAGTATAGGTTAGCCAACTTGTTTTAAAAATGGCACATTCGTGTAATCCACATACAATGAGAGGAAAAAAGGGGCTCATAAAACGGGATACGCATCTGCCGACAGGCTTGGATGTTCACAGCTTTTGAATGTCATCGGTAGTGCGGGGTTAGTCTACATGTATGATGCACGTGATAAGCATTTGTCACACCAAAGTGACAATGCAATTTTACCAGCGATGACATGCTTCTCTTCAGTCTTTTCTGGCATTTCTTTTTAATCTTCTGTACTGGAGTAATTCAATGTACTGTCCATCACTAATAATTTTTTTTCCGCTACGGGTACACAGGTATAGACAACTGCTTAAAAGGACAACTTGAGGTGCACACGAATCAAACAAATAAAATGGCCTTTTCCCTTTTTGACATATTGGCCATAGTTTTCACGTTTTGATTGGTCCTTGTTGGAATCATGCTATGATGACGACAGCTTGGAGATAATATGGACCTATTTAAACCTACCGACAACGCAATGTGACGGTCAAACAAAACGAAACAACCCCTGTATAATCATTTGCGGGCTAGCATGCAACGGAGACATGCACATGTAGCATTCGAGAATGAAAAGCGTGTCATTCCGGCGTGAAAGCGTAGTGCAACTACTGCGTCGGACATTACCTGTACCGTTGTAGTCGGCTCTGGCTACGTGGGTTGTTTGTGCAAGTGTGCATAAGGTGCAGGGCAAAGCAATGTACACAACAAGAGGTAAACGTCATTCAAGTAGGCAGGGAAAAAATCTTTAAAATATCACAATTGCTCAAAATTACAGTGCCCTGAATTTCCATCACTTGACCTGAAGACAAAATCAACCTTGACACAAAAGGACAACAGATAATATTGAATCATAGCGACCACTAACCATTTCTGTGCTATTAGCAAAGAATATTTCATTGGAATATCGAAATCAAGTTTACTCAGATGTGCTGTTTCAAAGAAAGAAACAAATCCCATATTATTATTAACTGAATATAGCACGCTTATTTCAGGTGATGGAATAAAGAAGGAAACATATGACCACTGACTAATTCGACACTGCAAAAATTCAGCATACATAACTCAAAGGCTGAGAAACAATTATCAGTAATTTGTCCCAAAAGCTAATGTGTATTTTGCACAAAGGTTAAAACTGTTGATCACTTCTACAACGAGGCACCAGTGGTTTATATGTCACTGGTGTGCACTTGGGGCGAAAAGTTTAAATATACCTAGCAGAACAAAACCAGTTTTCCTCAAATTTCATAACTTCACTCATTCCTAGCAACATTTTTCATGAGGACTGACAAGATGGGTCTTTGCTTAATGTATATGGTGTATGCGTCAAATAAAAAAACAACAAACCCACAAAAAAACACGAGAGACATTTACATATGATTCACATTTGTATTTACCAAAAAATCAATATTTTACGTACTCTAACCCTAATTTAGTGCCACTTTCTGCATTTTCTTGTCACATTTCATAGTCGCAGTGGACCAATTCCTGAAGTGTTTTTGAATGACAATAAGGAGACTAATGTAAATTTTGACAAAATAATTTTTCAGAAATATTAATATTTTGAACAATAATAATCGTTTCTTAGTATTTTCAATTGAAATTCACACAATGAACTTTACGTTGAGGTCCAATTTATCTGACCTCATAAAGCGAAGATAGGCAAAACTATTTCAAACGGCGAAAATTGAGGAAACAGTTTTTCTTCCAAATGTATGTAAACTTTTTGCCCCACCTGTATGTACCACAATCAACATTTAGCCAGACTGAAGAGGCGAAGCAAAACAACTGCAGGCAATTCTGAAGACTTACCCAAGGCTGTGTAAAATGTAAAATTGACCGGGTCACTCTCACCCTGGTCGTTGACGGCGTACAGCTGCAGGGCGTAGGTTGCGTTGGGTCGAAGGTCATGAAGACTGCAAATCTGCCTGACTTTATTGGGGTCCGGATAGATGATTTCCTCCAACATGTTTGCCTCATCATCCAGGGAAAACACCTTTTTGCGATCCCTAGTGGACTGGAAATTGCGAAGAGAAGAAACAATGCTTAGAAATGGATGCTGACAAAGTACCAAGCAGGGCTAGAGAGGGCGCAATTTTCCTAGCAACGCAAGATCTTTGCGCAGAACTGCACTTAGGTGGTTCACAACGACTATGAAATGCACGCATCATGACCGCATCGCTACCAAAACAAAAATAAGGAATACTCCCTGTCAACTGGATCTTTTCAATCGATGACGGGGGTGTTCGAGCTTCAGGTTAGAAGCCGTTTTAGTTCAAATTTGATCAGTCGTTTGTATGGCCACCTTTTAAGCACAATAATTTACAGCTATTTCCCGGGTTCCTGGTGCAGTTCAACCCACAGTTATGGAAACAGAATGGCGTCATACACTTCGTCATGCAGGACCTCGTGTTGCACCTCTGCACATCTTTATTGGGAATAGGCACACTCTAAAGACAACTACCAGTGCCGAGCGATGGAGTGTTGGATTACTGGGGAATCAGACCCTAGGGCAAGGATTCACCGCTGGCTATTAACAGCTGTTTTCACGACTAGATACAGAGGAAACCTCTGTCATGAAAATGATTGCGCGAGACCGGTGAGACTGTGAACGCAGCAACAGATCTAGTCGACAAGAAAATAAAAGTGTTGATGGGATGCAATTAGAACTGTCATTAAGGACGTAATCCTCTGCTGCATGAAAAGGAAGCAACTAACTGATGGATGAACTATATAGTTTGCGCTTCATTTCACACGTGATTTCCAGATCGCACCTTCGTCACTCTTCGTCTTTTTGAAGTTTTGTAGACACAAAGGGGCTGCGCTATTTAAATTGGTTAAATTTTGAGTGAACGTAAATGATTTTATCTGCAGAGCTGTTCATAGAGAGTATTGCGACACGTATGTGAGTTGTCTGAACCAAGATAGTGGATTGGGCACATGGACAGTTAGCAATTTTGTCTACAAGATCTACGGTGGGCCTTATACTCTCTATTATACAGTTCTGGTTTCCCGAACCAAACAGCACCCTTGTATTGTGTCCACCATATCTCGAATAGGCTAATGCTTACCTGCCTCCACCAGCCTCGGTACATGACTTTGTAGTAATTGACCGGGATGGTCCCTGGGTGGTTAGGAGGTTGGTTGCTCGGTTGTAGCCATGTCAACTTGAAGGTGTGCTTTCGTGTGCCCACGGAATCACTAATGATGGTTGGGGATAACGGCTTCCCTGTGTGGCAAAGGTCACAATTAGCCTTTTGCGAGTTAACTTTGACCCAAATCTGGTACACTGAGTTCTTTAAATTCACGTGAACATAACAACCTTAATTCTCCATACTAAAACCATTGTTGTTTATACCTCGTGACTCGGGCAAGCTTGTGCTTACTTACATAGATACCCAGGATAACTGCGGAACCAACCAACGGTGGAAGATGCTTATTTCAGTTGCTTCGAGTCCAGAAAATAGTACTGTGTAGCTAACGTTCCAATGACACGTACTCTGTATGAAGGTCAATAACTTAACCTTAAAGGAATTTGGTCTTCAAGCATAGACCGATGTGACCGTCAGGTTGTCAATACGAATCTACTGTATGTTATCGCCAAATTATGCTGTACACTGTGCACTTCCCGAGCAGGCTATAGTCTGGTTCCCGACTTGATGAATCGGACAAAATATGTAATTGTGAGACTTACCATTCAGAGTGATGTTCGCCTGTGCTGTACCCAACAGGTTGGTTGCTTCACACGTGTACACGCCGTAGTGGTGCGGCTCGATACTCACAATAACCAAGCTGCCAACAATAATGAATATTTTGTCAATGTGTTATTCACAAACATCTCCTCATTGGATGTGCACGTGTAATTACGTAAGCAGCACGATGTCAAGTATAACCGTGATGAACTTGAAAAGCGTTTGATTTAACAGTGCCAATTCACAACCGAACGTAAAAGGGGGTAGGCCTATATCTTTTCCAGGAGATCTAAACTCGAATAGGGTTGAATTATTGAAGGGATAAAAAAGTTGGTAAATATTTTTAAAATTACGTGCAGGTCTAGCACTGAAGGGCTTGTTTGGAATATCTACTCAGACCCCGGAAACTGCATTTTGTTTCTTCCAACTAGTGTAGTTGGGTTAACGAGCGGGCTTCTCAGTCCTACACCGATGGAGAAATCATCTTTTGCCTCCCCCGTGCTCCCTTTGCGGTCCAGAGGAAGGACATTCTCCGGAGACGTCGGATTAAAGTGGTCATTAGATGAATCATCCTGGTTTAATGTTGCCGTCACGCAACCGACACAACTAATCTGTGTGGATGGGAAAAACAGAGCCCGGGTTCGCGCTGTTAAACCGCGCAAAATTGCAACAGCCCGGCTAACGTTCAAATTAACAAGCGTAAAGTCTTTCAATGATAAAACCTAACAATCCAGTTGCGGACAGGAAATTTTTTTGTCTTGAGTAAGAATGGTATCTTTTGACTCATGAGTTTTTGAACTTTGATTATTTCACAACCTTTAGACTGCTCTGTAGAAGTCCCTCAGAATACGTAATTGGGCAAACATTCCCAAAGTAGACAGGGTGAATAATTGTGGTACAGAGGTACCCTTACAAACCGATGTGGAGCAAAAAATGAAATTAAAACCAAATAAAAACAAAACAGGTGAACTCAAGAAAGTTAAGTGTGAGGACCTTCAGTTCCGCCGGGCACTGGCAACTGCGTAAGCCAGTCTACCTTTTTTTCTGCCAAATTGGCGGTCCATTACAACTTCTGTATGAAAATCTCTGTATCAAAGCAGCAAGGCCCAGGTTGGACAGGAGCTGGACTGCCTTATATCGAGGATGCGTAGGGTTTAAGTCTTCGTAATCTATTGTCATCTCAATTGGCAACAGCGTTTCAGCACTATGAGCCGAAATCAGCCTGGTTTACCCTACGACGAATTTTGACACGCATCTCCTTCTCCGGCTTGCAAAAGAAAAAATATTTCGAACGAAAACATTAGCTATTGTTGCTAATGTACCCTATTTAGTCCTCTGACTAAATTTGTTTTATCTAAATAAGAAGATGCTGTTAAAATCAACAAAGACAATTTCAGACTTTATTTTGATTATGTACTTGGACATTAGTTCTGAATATGTACAATCACTCTATGGAAACAATGGAGCAAACAGCAGGTTAACATTAGCCAAAGGAGGCGGGGATGGTGCACCACTATTAAAAGATTGTTTCGAAGTGTGGGTGTCAATTTCTAAAGGGCAGCGTTCTTGTACTCGTTATTTACAACTGGTTGCAAGATTAATTAATTGGCTGAAAGACCTATCATCCTAACTCATAAAAATTTCAAATCTTGCTCATCTCACGAGCCTTGAGCCCCAGGTGCGTCGCCGGACCAGCCGACCCCGTACGCCGAAAGAACTGGAACGTGTGATTAAATACGTGACTGCGCCATCTCTGCGCTCCTTTTGAGCGAGCTATTACGAGAGTGTAGGTTTTGCAGGTGAACCTAAGCAGATCTTGATAGATCGAAAAAGCATATTTATATTGCCAACGAATGAAATCCAGTGTCTGTTTTGGCGACGTGACTGTGCACCTGTTTGACTAGAGATGGGCTACAAACTTTGTTTACCGGCAAAGTTACTTGAAAAAGAGCCGGTGACAATGATTGGAAGATTTTTTTCTTTGCTTGCTCGGGGGTTATTGCAGGATCTTTTTTGTGGGGAAGTGGCCACGGACTGCCGATTCTCGTTCCTATCCGGTTCGTAAGTGACTTCGTCACAAAGGCAGTCGGGCCACGATTTGCAGGCTCTCATTGGACAATCGCTGAACTTGCGCGTTAACTTCCGGTTCCATGGTTCCACGTAAACGGCGATCGATGCATGTGATTCTATGTGCGGTGCACGTGTGCATTGGGCGTGATTAAACTGAAGTGACTTTACACTTACGAACCGGATGCCAAAACACATATATTTGTTCATACTTAAGTGAATGTGAAAACGATGCAAGTTTGTCTTTACGAATCTAATAGTTAATTTTTCGAATGCGCAACTGTAACTACCTTAAGATCCACCAAGAAATCCGGTTGTATTGGTATATCCCACTACCCCGAAAAGAAGAAAAAAAATACAGCGCCGCCACCGGCTCTACAACATCTCAGAGACAGGAGATTTTGAGATGCTTGATTGCGACAAGCACAGTGACAACGGTCCAACGTGACCAGCTCACTTATTGTTAGCCTCACGTTTTAGTTGATATGCAAATCCTCAAAATAGCGCAAACAATCGTGGAAAGATCACGTGGGACCACTTTGTTTGCCGTCACCTAGCATCTAAAACGTATCCCCTTACGGATAGGAGAAAAAAAAATCAACCTGAACGAAATTAACACTCTGTCTGTAATGGTTGCTGCAAATATGCAGGGAGGGGGCGGGACACTGCAGAGGTCCGTAATGGCAGTGTACGGACATAGACAGGTAAGGGAGGAGTGCACTTTGCAATCGCCATTGTTTGATGCAGACGGTTCTTTCTACATTTATTCACAGGAGAAATACAGACCAAACAAATCGTATATCAGGAATCTGAAAGGGGGTAAGGGATACGTGGGTAGGGAAATGCTTGGTTGGTAGCAAAGAAAAGTATTGTTTTAATGCTAGAAAATGTGTCATTTATGCCCATTCGCCCAGTCCAATCCAAAAACAGACCTGACCATTGTTCTCATACAATGGTGAAATAGGGACACTCTGGTGTTGTTGTTGTTGTTTACTAAATCCAAAACTTCACATATTTGCTCTGACCTTTTCCACGAATATGGATCTGGTGTCGAAACAGATACTAGTTATTACTGTAAGATAATAACTTTATTGTCCCCATTGACCCCTCCACGAGTTGTGACGACTTGGCAACATCAATTACCTTCCCTTCACAAACACGTGTGTCAAAAACAAATGAGGTAAATGAGGCGTCGTATGTTCGTACACTACAATAACTACGGTGTATCCACAACACCAGTCATGAATGTGCCTAGTGGGTCAATTCAGTACCATAGTTTCGTGGTTTGCTGCGTCTTTGGGAGGATGGAACAATGACACTACGACATAGACGGTGGTACGTTTTAAGGTAGAAGTTAGCATATGTAGACATTCATGCATTCATGCGGGCGTACTGGCTGGTGCGAGCATGCGCTTTAGGAGACGTGGGGTCATTTTGAACGACACATCAACAATCATACTTTGAAAGACTACTTGCCTAGACGTATCAACATCACAACTTATGTGGATCCTTGGTTAGTAAGCACACGACACGGTAGGAGAGGAGAAAATATACAAAATGTTTCTGATAAGACGAAGATTAAGCTGAACAACGTACTAACTGCTCGTGGCCAACCTCAGGAACTTGTCGTTGAGCCTCTTGGATGTGTACCTAAGTGATGCACTAACTTCCACAAGATAGAGTCATGCAACTGTGCAGTATTGTTTTCATATGTATTTGTTTTAACCCCCCTTCAAATGTGAAAACTGCAAAATGCCCCCTTTTGAAAATGCTTGAATCTTGCTTTTCAAACTGTTATCCTGTGAGGAAATCAGTAAAGTTGGGTTCACAAGCGACTTAAGAAGGAGCTTTTCTAGCTTGTTCAATCCCACTGCCAAAAAAATAAATAAATAAATGTGCAGGTGTCCATAAAATGGATCAATTTTAGTGCAGACAGAATGTCTTGATTTAACCCTCATACTTCCAGCTAGCAGGTTTACATAAACAGTGCAAATCAAAGTAAAACAAATTCAAAGAATTCCTTGCATTGTTAGTAAGACAATGACCATTTAACACATCCACACAATATCAGCACAGGCCACGGAGGGTTCTGGCTGTAGTCACAGACGACGTTTCGAAAACCCCGTCTTTGCATTTTGCTGGCTGGATGAAAGCTGAAATGAACATCGGACTTTGGTAGTGTACGTAGCCGTGAAATCACCAACACAAACGATTGCAGCGGAATTTGGGCGGTAATGCAAACAGCAGCATTCATTCCTGCCCGTATATAATTGTGAAGAGGGAATGAAAGCCCTTGCCAAAGAGATTAAAATGGAGATTGGCACTGAACATACATCCTTTTGCAGCTATCACTGGCAACGGGCCCGTGAGTATACGAATATACGAAGATATTTCTGGGACAACAAAAGCCAACATGAAACCACTCTTGGCTGCGAAACCAAAATGCAGCAGCAGATTCGGCTGGCGAGGAGGCAAAGATGCAAACATTTTACCAACACTTTATCCTATGGCAGAAGTTAATTTGAAGCCGTGTCCGAATTGCCTGGCTGCAGCTAGAAATCACACACAAGTCTATGGTTGTGGCCGCAGCCAGTTTCCATAAAGTTGTGTGCAATTTCAAGCCGCAGCCAAGTGATTCGGACAACTTAACAACCTGGACCCGATTTCACGGCGTTGCTTACTGTTAAGCATTTTTGCTAACCACAGTACAAAGATTTGTCACCAAATGAAGTAACTTTATCCTCTCAGTAAAGGCCTTTTGCCGCGCTTACTGCTTACGGTTTCCATACGATGAGCCTCTGCTAGCGTATAATTGTGTGCTTAGCAGTGCCATGAAATTTGGCCTTGGTTGACACATGCATTATGTGAAAACATCAACTTTTTAAAGCTTTTTGTTATGACAACTATGTCACAAATTGGTATAAGACCACACCCTTAAAACACCCTAGTTCATGTGGATTGATTTTCCTAGTTATCCAAAATTGACTAGTATACAGATTCAGTCAAACACCCAGGCTTAAATTGGCAAATCATGCTTTCTGACAAGATTCTTATTTGATGCCTTTTGAAATATCAATGAGCTGACTAAAAAATCTAGTCAGGTAGACTAATTTCCAGTTGCACCCAGCTGTCCCTATTACTGACTTCTAGTTAAATGTAACTGATTAGAGTACAAGTTTTGTCAACCTTTAGTCACATTTGGTACTCAACAACGAAAAAAAAACCACCGGGAGAAGTTTTAGTCAATTAGGGTTACAAAAGGGTAGATCCACTGGTCTGGTAAACATATTAGACGGTCTAGTATCAGAATCGTCAATGGAAACCAAAAATACCGGGGACCCGCAAACCCGGAACAACGCAAGCGCAATAGGGGACTGTTATGCACTGTGCCGGCATTGAGATTTCGATGTATTGTGTTCACTTCAATACACTTCACTCTAAAGAGCGTTGTATTTTTCCCCTGACAATCTTACAGCCAGCGGCGGTGAGGTGGCAGGATCCAACCCGGGATACTAGCTGTTTCGTGCCCTTGTTGAAACTTGGTTCGAAAAGACTTTTTCTGGGGGGGGTACATAAGTGAAGTTTACATGAAATCCATCATGGCGAGGCTTTAGTGTTGTTATTTATATTTCACCCCCTTACACACGTCGGCCAACGTACAATGAGCACGTTAAAGAGATAACGAACGCCTCTTTTAGGGTGAAAGTGTCTCACGAGGGTGCCGTAAAAATCATCGGGTTACAACGTCCCTGGATGGTAAGAGCCGGACATGAGCTACGTTTGCCCTTCCTAAATTACAAACCATCCCCAATCAGGAAGAATTCGCAATCCCTACATTGACTGCTGCTGCCGGTTGGTAATCCTTGAGGACGGCGGTACCAGCACGCCGTCTTTCCTCCATGTGAATGTGACCCGCGGCGAGGCATCAGCCCTGCAAATCATTTTCACATATCTGCCCACAGCCTTGCGGATTTCGACGTCTGTCTGATACAAACGGATCTCTGGCATGTCTGAAGATGCAAACGGAAAACGAAATTCATTTGTTGGCCGTTAGACTGCGAATATGGCCTGGTTTCATGTTGGACAAAAACAGAATCATTCAGGCTCGCCAAAAACTTCAAGCACATATATTCGAAGGCTTTAGGTTAATCTGACATTCTCAGCTGCGTTTGTTCTGCGCACGCTGGGACATTGGATTCATAAACCTAAGATGTCCAAACAATGCAGGAAGGGAGGATATTTTGTGGACTTAGCTGCGCCCACAGCACGTTTTTCCCTCTCTGAAAAAGAGGTTGCGAGGCATTGTAGGTTAGGGTTATCAGTCGCAAAATTGAGGATAGTCAAGGAAATCATTACAAAAATCCGTTATAGCTTAAAACAGCTTGCACAGATCAAGAAAAACAATGAGTAGTTTTCTTAAATGGACGGAAACAGAACAAACGGTAATTTACTGTCCTTGGTGGTAAACCTATTGCCCTCGATGGTAAGAGCCTGTGGTTATTCTGTTGAACAATGTTACACTGTAACAAACACAATGCCCCTTCCCCGATGGCCGAGCCATGGAGGAAGGGCATCATCGAGCACTTTGATGTGCCAGAGTTGTTACTTCTGTGTCCTTCCTCCGTGGTATAGCAAAGCACGACCGTGTCTTGTCCTCCGTGCGCAAACGTGTTACGCAAGTACACACAGAGACAGACACAGGGGAGACACATCCAATCTAAGAAAGTGGTTTTCAGGAACTTCAACTCACAGTTGACTTTGATGGTAACGAAACGGACATCTGGGACGTCATTGAGGCCGTTGTCAGCTTCGCATCTGTAATCGCCATCCTGGGTGCGGTTGATACCGTCAATGCGCAACGTTGTGTAACCCATTCGCTCGCCCGTTGGACCAATCCACGTCAGCCTAGGCATGTAATACAGAGTTACACTTAAACCCCAGGGCTCACTAATTTTACTGCCTACAAATACGTGCCACCGAAGGACACTGGTAACTATCACCGACATCTAGACGAATACAGACATTAAAATAGGCACAAAACCCTTGAGAATATTGGGAAGGCACGTGAGCCTTTTTTTTACTAGCATGCGGCAAACGTTGATGCAAACGCAGGACTGAACGGCCCCATTCAGTTGCAAATTGTTTTTCTTATTGTCACAAAGTAAGAAATAACCTGAAAAATGGACAATTTTTCGATATACAGGGCGTCCCAGAAAGAACCGAACCCTGCGGAATGGAGTTAAAAATGCCCAAACCATGTGATATGATTATAATGTATAAGTAAAAGAAGTATTCTTTCTAATGATATCTTGATGGTATCCCTCCCGTCATGCATGACTGAACACTGTTGTCTTGAAAATGGGGCATCCGAACTCAGTTGTAACACTTTGGATAAACCAGTGAATGAGGTTGTCTTCATGGTTTAGGCATATCAACCCCTTTCCTCAGGGTTTTTTTTTTTCTAGGGCACCCTGTAGATTTTTTCCTGCCATTTCATACGTTTGATTTAAAAGGCATCGTTTTAAAGCATATTTTTGTTTATTTTCATACCAATGGCACAAAAATATTTGACAAAACGTTTGATAACTGTGTTTCCCCGCTTTCAGGAAGTGACGCAAGTCACCTCGTGAGTGGGGCAAATAGGCAGCGCAATGTTCTGTACGAAACAGGATGCGAGTTTATGCATGCATGAGAACGATGTTGAACATAAACACCTGCGTAAGTATCTAAATATTACATAATGTATGGTGAAGTTCATAAGGGAGTCCGAACCTCCAGACAGAGTCGTTGAACACCTTATCGGCCACAGTTCTACCAGATTTGTTGCTTGTATGTTTTTGCAAAGTGACAAAAACAGTGTGATATGTTATAAAAAAAGACCCCCAGGTGGTGCTGTTTTCACGAATCAAAAAAAAATATATTAACGAGTAACTATCAGAACCAGTTTTCTGCAACTGAGTGTGTATTGGCATTTTAATACTCGCAGATGTCATGAATGTGCACAACATTCCCGAATCCCTAACAACAAAGTACCCGAAAATGTGTCGTGAAATAGGGGAATATTTGAAACGCATTTATCATGTTCGAATGTCTGTTTTGCCTGACATGGGGTTTTTGTGACCTTGCAAAAACACTGACGATTAATACCTGTCCGCTAATTGTCCTTTTTTTCTGCGACGTCATTTTGCGCTCATATCTTAACACGCATGCATGATGCCTTGCAAGTGCGTTACATGCATGTACGTGGTGTCAACACTTGGCTGATGCATTAAAGTGCTACGGGCCTACCACACCCGTATTTGATAAATAAAGCACTTCAAATATCGTTCATACATTGATGTTGTCGAAAATTATCCGAAGAAGAAAGTACTTTAGTGCCTGACTTATGTGTATAGAACACGCGAATCGCCTGCCGTGCATGCCTTTGATGTCAAAACGTATGTAGCTTATAAAGCACTTTATGTGCATGACATATACATGTACCTGTATCCGACGTCAACACTTGTTCAGGTTTTAAAGTACTTTAAGTGCCTGGCATACATTTATATGAGGTCAAACCTTATCTGATGAATAAAGTATATTTGTAGTACCTTATATACGTGTATCTGACGTCCAAATTTATCCCGTTAATACATGTCGTAAAGCATATGGTATACCTGACGTCAAAACGTATCTAATTCATACAACACTTCGAGTACCTGACATTGACATCTATCTGACGTCAAAATTAACTCGAGCGATGAATAAAGCACTTCAAATTCCGGGCATCTATTTACAAGATGTCAACACGTATCTGATGAATATAGCACTTTTCGGTGCCTGCCATGCATGTATTCTCTCCCACGAGTCAGGCATTTGTTTCTGGATGGTACGCAGCTGTTTATCGTCCAAGAGACTTTTTTCTCCCGCCCAGAGAAACTGCTCAGATTCCTTTATATAATATCAATTTCAGAGATGTATGATAAAGCTCACTCTCTCTGCATGTTGTAGGAGAGGAACTTCCATCAAGTTATTCACGAAATGATACATTTCCATGTCAAAAAAAATAAATGACTCAATATGAAATTATGTAAATGAATATTCGAATATGAGGTCTTTAAATACAATATAACGTAACAATTTTTAATACGCGTTTATATGTCTTCCCGAAGTGACTAGCAGTTTTACAATGTTATAAGAAAACAAAGATTTGCCGGTGGTGCTGTTTTTATGAAGTAAACAAAAGTTTTATCTACGAATTACTTTTTATTATAAAACAAAGTTTCTGTAACTGGGTTTATGTTTTCCAAAAACTAAACAATAGAAATGAGGAAAAACAAAAAGGAAAAAGACAAGTAGAATCCATGGCCTTGATGTTGGGTACATGCACTCAAATAGAATTTCATAATTTTGCAAAACATTAAGAAGTTTTTCCCTTTTTATTTCCTATATTTTCACCACTGAATATTAGATTTCGCTAATGAATGGCCTAATCTTCGATAACAAATCAAATTACATCCGATCAAGCAATCATCTGCGCAGCCCGACTACTATGTTTTTCCCCGAATACGACAGCCGACTGGGATGGTTGCTTATTCAACACCACCCGAGATTTTTAAACGCATAAGCAGTGATCTACCAGGGGCCATTTCCACAACCCTCCCCCCTCGAGGTAACTTACCCCGCTGCCGGGATGCCCTCGCCAATGCATTTCAGCTCCACGATGTCGGACTCGTTAAAAACGAACATACGCTTCTTGTTTTCCGCGACTGTGGGCGACACCTGCTGGACGTCCTTTACAGTTGCAACGGCTTTGCGGGTAGAGATGAATAAAAAAAAAAGTTTCAAAAAGAAGACGTAATGGAAGACTTTGAGACCGTTGGTGGCGGCAAACAGACCAATCCTTTTCCACAATTGTGCACGTGCTCAGAACTACCGCGAATGCCCTGAACTGCGTGCGCACGCGCAGAACTGGTCGAGTTGACTGCCGCCACAAATTTAAGCTTCTCAAAGCCCCCATTGAGGGAAACACCTCAACGTGGTGAAGAACCTCACAGCTTGAGCTTCTTTACAAGGTCTGCATCGAAGCTCTTAAAACGTCAGCGCGCAGATTAAAACAGTGTCTGAAGTTATTTGACAAAATAAAAAAATGCTTTGGAAAGATGTAGATTTTTTTAATTGCTGCACTGGTATTTCAGTTCAGTGTGATCTATTTATTCAGGGTCACCTCTTTTGTTGACAATTTGGGTTCTACATCAGTCATCAGGAAAAACCAAATATCGAAATATGACAGCGTGTACGCTTGGGTGTTCCTACTCTGAAAGAATGTGTACGTGACATACCTTTGGCGAATATCCGGGTCTGGTTTTATAGGGGGGGGGTCAGTCGCACTAAAGTGTCTCCATTAATTTGAGACTGGTTGTCTACGTCTTATTACGTCAGTATAGGAATTAGGCTGCCTGCCTGATCACGTATCAGAACTTTCAGTCAGACTAGTAAACTGCATGTAATTTTAGTTACCGAATGTCTCTGCGAGTTGCATGCGTGTACGTTTTGCTTAGAGAGAGAATACATCTATGAATGGCGATCAGTGGATTTGGTCGGTAGGGGGTTGATCTGTGTGCCGTGGCGCAGTAAATCTCGGTACGATTAAAGGAAAGGGGGCGAAGAGTACTTTGGTTTGCTGAGGGTGAGTAGAAAGCCGTGTGGAGTGTAGGCGTGCCAGCTCTCCATGCGGTCAGTATTGATGGACTCGTTTAGTGGATAGGGTGTTATTAGGGTATCAGTGTTATGTTGGATGGACGTATGATATCCTAGGGCTAGGGCCACGGGGCTTTATATTCGAGACCTTTAAGGCCATCACAAGATACCACATGGACAGCACCAGACATCAACTGACATCAACAGCACCAGACATCAACTGACATCAACAGCACCAGACATCAACTGACATCAACAGCACCAGACATCAACTGACATCAACAGCACCAGACATCAACTGACCTTTAGTTTGAATTCGTGGCCTAGGGCATTTCATTTACTTGCTACGAATGCATTCCTCTGTCTATGTCCAACGTGTTATACGCACATTGTCTTGTGCCAGGCTTTGTGATGGTTTCTACTGCATCAAACATTGACGGTTAAAAAAGGACTTACAAACAATCTGGAGACTGACATTCCACGATATGGGAGGCTTCGTGTTGACAATACAGGCGTACGTCCCGTTATCAGCTCGGGTCAGTCGCTCGATGCGCAGGTGGAACGTGCGATTGTTGTCCGTTTCAATTTTGTATTTGCTATCAGAATGGAACATCGCATCTCCCACGAAGATGACGTCTAGTGAGTGATACAAATATAAACAGCTTAATTTACATGTACATGTGAACCTTTTTAAGGCGATCCCCAAGGACAACCCCCAACACCAAGCAATTCTAGCTACGTCGCTGTGGGCCTATCGTTTTGAATGGGGCGCTAACTTGCCCTCCTTCCTTCCTTTCCCCTTCCATTGTCACTCTTGCCGGCAGCACCGCGATCACTGCCAAGTAAAATAACTAATGAGGGCTTGGCCAGAGCTATTTAGGGACAGAGTTCCGGCATGGGTGTGTCACTTGCTCGAACCGTGGACTTTGCAGCACTTCACGTGGACAAATTAGCGCACAATGGCTCAATGCCATTGTACTGCTGTACTGCGCACACAACGAGAAGCCATTTTGGTCCCAAGGTCTGACGTTGGCGCTATTTACAACTCAAGGTTTGACACAAAGTAACCAGAGTAAAGCTAGAGGTGTTGGGCCTGTTCTTGAACGCTACGCCAAGTTTGCGCAAGAACAGGGCCACATGATGTTCCACATAAACGCGCACACTTTTCGGGATCACACGTGCGTGGGCGTCTGCAAAGTTCGAAGTTGTTCGAGCTTAATGGTGCAATTGTACGTGTCCCACGTCGACTCTACTTCTACTTACGATCTCTATGGTTTGGCCACCAACTGCTATTAACGAAGTCTGCGCCAATGATAACAAACATCAGCGACTGCAACAGCTTTTATTTATTTTTTTTTTTTACAATTGTTGCACATGTCCTGCTGAAATGCAAAGCTGACTGGTTAACGCGTGGTCCCCTCCATTATAGCATGCTGTAACCTTCATCCCGTGCGTTATTCGTGCGTGCTTTTGTATGCTGGTCTGATTTTTAAACAGTGCGCGCACGTTTGACCTCAATCACGTCATTTGTGATAAGTGCGATTGACATGGGGCGGGGCTTTTGGATCAGCCTCATGAAGTTGCAACGACAGTGTCTATACGTGGGCCCTCACCCGCATGCGGTCCTGTCCTCATCCAGGACACATCTCTGTCTCCCTTGTTCTCTACCGTGCACCTCAGAACCGCTGTGTCACCGACGAATTTGGACAGAAGAGTATGCGCATCGATGCTGTTGAACCAAGGCATGCCGGGAGCTGTCGATGAATGAATGTGGCGAGGTGTTATGTAAGAATAAGATTGAAACTCACAAAAGTGCGGGCAGAATCAGTGAATTTCACAACATGGTGAAGTTATAACTTGTTTGACTAACTAAAATGAAAATTAAATATTATGGCAAGGGTGTCATTTTGAAGAGAAATCCTAGTGTTTACCAAAACGTGTTCAATTAAGGACAGCTGAAGTAATTCACCGAGTGAAATGCATTTTCCACGAGATTTAGTTTTTCGTTTATCATTATTGGTAATGTACCAGGAGACATGCATTGCATTATGGCGTTGATGTATAATTTTAAGGGTTGATTTTGTGATATCAATTGTGAGATACAACAAACAATAAGTGGGAAATACCAAGTGAAGGTGGGTGAAAAGTACATTTGTTCACGTCATGCAGAAAAAGAATGTGACCGTGACGGTTAATCGTTGGCGAGTTCATGCACATGATTAGTTGGAAGTACGTACTGTGAGTAACATGGCAGTAAGCTGAAACACGTGGTTAATTAAGATGTTAAGCTTCTTGCGTAAGCTGGGAATCGTTTCAATTGGTGTGCAAGCGTCATCGAATAAGTACAAGTAGTTATACTCTGAACTTGTGTTGCCGGTGACTTTGACGAAATGCCATGCTCAATGGTTTCCATGCAATTTACAGCATGTGTAACCTTACAGAGGCATCCATGCAAATATACGTTTTGTTTCTCTAGTAAGGGTGCCTCCTTGGATGTGTAGGCTTATTCAAGGATAAATACATAAATTAAGGCACCGTAGAAATGACATGTATCATTCTATTGCCAGGATTGATGAGAGATGACAAAAAGAGGGCGTCTGAGTACGTTAAAAAAGGGTTGCTCAGAGTTGCAGACTAGGAAGCCGACGGACGTAAAGATTGAGAGAAATGAATCTTAAATGGACCCTGCGTGGGAGCATTTTGTTGGGTACGTTAGGCCAACCTCGTCCCCAGGTGTTACTTTGTTCTTTGCATAGTTTCCAGTTGTAAGCGCCTACAGTTCATAAATATCCCTTCGTTTTAAATCGACACTGTGTTAGCAAACCAATAAATTCATATCTTGTTCTTGTTCGTTGTAAAGGTTTGTTTTGTGTTTAACGCACGTTGTGAATGCCTACGTCCTCTCCACTTACCCAGCAATCCTTTATTTATCACATGTTTTTCATATTGATACCATCAGATTGCCAAATGGCACATAAGCCCTAACACGAACTAGTCTGAAAAATCACGTTTTTAGTAAAATCGCGCATCCCGCATACCGAATAGAACGTTACTTGTATTGCGCAGCTATAAGCACCAGACTATTCCTCAATAACACAAGTGGGTAATGTTTTGGAAATGCAACTGATCTGTTATTAGGCTGGAGAGCAATAGCGTTGGGGAGCACAACTCAACACCTTGGGAACGAGGTTGCGGCGTTGTGTGCCCAAAGGATCCACTGTATGACCGCTTAAATCTAAACGTTAAAGGGTAGCTGTAATCAATTTGTTTTAACACAACTTCAAATGCACCGGTGTATCCCAGTTAACCACAGTGTTAACTTTCGTTTCGCTATTTCAAAGGGTAGTTTACTCCCTTTTTGTTTTTTTTTAAAGATGAGTATTTCCATATTCATGAGCAAAACGGAGGTGTTATGCCAGGAAGAACCCCTCAATATTACTTTATTTTTACACAAAAAAAACTGCATTTCGGTAGAATATGCTGGACTAAATCTTTGGAAGTGTTTTCATGAAGCAAAGGCGGGGTTCCTAATTTTGAATGGAAAACCTATACACTGAACCATATCTTCTCTGGATGACACCACAGCAACAGCGCCTTCAGTTGCCAATGAAAGCATAGATAATTTGAAGTGTTCAGAAAGCGCACTAACTTTTCAATGCATTTAGCCAAATAGGAACATAAAAGAGCATTCATACATTGAAAAAAAGTACAGAGTTGCAAAAACAGTGTCTTTAAAAAAATCAATGCAGCTACACTTTAACCTACACGACATTTTACCTTCCGGTAAACACGAATCCTCAAATTGGATTAGTTGATCCATGTCATCAAATAGTGTGTGATACCCATACGGCTATGGACTGGCTATTGGGTCACTACTGCCCGTTTATGCCCTTTTGACGAAGAGAAATAGGAACCCCTTCTGGTCTCTCACGGGCCCGAGAGGGTATAATCGTGCATTAGAGACTGAATTATGGACTAAAAAAGAGGACCGGAAAAGATGACATCGAAATAAGTATTTTCTCTGGCTCCTGTTTTTGTACTCCATCAATGCTTCATTAATTTCATCTTGGACTGGGTTTTGTAATAAACGACTGCAGTGAAGGCAAGAGCATATGGTATGAGACGAGGAGAGAAGTTTGCAAATACTATTTTGTTGTGTCAATGATGAGAAGAGCATGTGTGATTTAAAGCGCCCTGCTTTGCTCAGACCTCCCCAAAAATAGTTAGGAAAATGGTTAAAAACTTACCGCTTGGACGGGTATATTTCCAAAAGGGCAACAAATAATCTCTGGCATACAAGGTGAGAGGAGGATTACTCCGGCCTGACAAAAGGTTTCATGCACATAACGTCAGTAAGGCATGCGGGAGGAGAAACACGTGGGATTAAAAACAGTCATCACATTCAGATCATGCTGCAATCAAATTGTAAAACAAATGCAGTGTGGTGTAACGGGTTTGTTCAACCATAATCTAGAACACCCACAGGTTAGTAACTAAAAGCTGAAATTCGCCATCTGGGAATACTCCACTAATGCACTCTTTGCATTGGACAATACAAACAGTTCAAAAAGACATGGCATCACATGGACAGATGTCTGCTCACAAATTCGACGTAGGCAATCGTTTGCTTGCCTTTTCTCGTGGTTTCTTAACGAGGTAACTTCTCCAATCTTAATGTACTGGGTGTCCCAAAAAAGAGATAAAAAGTACTGTAATGGCAAAAGGGTACTGAAATCGGCACTGTGACAAGTTTGCATATTATTTTGATTAATTAACAAGGCTCAACCATGCAAGTGTGCGGAATACCAAATGTCTTTGCTCAGGAACACATTCTTGAAAACATGAAATGTACCTAAATCAATCTAACCTGCCTTGGTTTCACTTCTTACCTCATAAGTTTACTGTGATGTGCCCTCCACATGGCTACCATTACTGGCGATACCATCTGATATCTTCGTAACATGTCCCTTACTGCTCGTCTAACGTTTGTTATTCGAAATATGCAACTAGTCAGGGTACTAATTTCAGTACCCTAAACACCGGTCTAGTATGTTCACTCATCTGTCTCAATAACATCAAAAGCTTAATACCATTGCAGAGAGGGCTTCTGCCCTTTCTAGAGAAATATTACTCTTTCCCATATTTGAAGTAGTTTTGCCATTATAGTAATTTTTATCTCGGTATATTTTTTTTATGTGGACACCCTGTATAAAATTGTCTTTATAGTAGCACGGGGCAATACGTCTGTCTACGGTCGACACGTGTGCGTTGAATATGCAAACATCACAACGACAAACTACTCACGAAATTTTACATATCTTTAACCTTGGCGTCTCTCCTTCTGCACAATTTCGTGAAAGATATCAACTGCCCCCAGTACCCTAACAGGATGATTGGAACGAGTGGACAATCGGAGTAAGTGTGATGGTCTCAGGGAAGATGCTTCACGTCTTTGCAACCAAGTGTAAGGCTTGCACGCGAACGTGATAACCAACTGAGTCTAGTTCCTTGACTTTCATAATTAGGGAAATCAATGGTGTAATTAGTGTAGATCAACCTCGTACCCATGAGTACGATAATGCTGCATCGTGTTGGTTCCCACCGAGTGCCTTGCGCGATATCAAAAACTGGTATTGTCCGATATACATATCTGACTATTTTGAAGATTAACTGCAACTGATGTAACTACAATAGTTGCCTTACCGACGGATACGGTACTTTCTATCAAAAGAAACAAAGCATCTTCAGAAAAAACAAAACGATCAAAGAACGGAGCCAAACGATCAAAGGACAAAAGAAACGAACTAAGTAAAAGCGAACGTTGAGGGCAGCAATTGATTGTTCTTGTAAGTTTACGAACAGCTCGATTTATTGTTCGTGGGTTGACCACTCGAACGCCGTGTCCTTCAGGGGTTAATGTTTGAATGACTAGGCTGACTTGTATTCTGTTTAAAAAATAACATTCTTTTGTGTGGTAGAGAAAATTACTAATGTTAACTTTGCCAAACGTCCCGTTGTCTCCGGCTTTGTAAACCGTCTCGCTATTTTTTCCCGTCTGTTCAACAATCCAAATCTCACGAGTTTTCCCGTGTGTCTGTGTAAAACCCTTGTGTGTGATCCTGTTACGAGAACAGTGTTCTTGAGTCGCCGTGTTGTCGCCGTTTGAGCGCAAGAACAAGAAAGCCGTGTCAAGAACAGGCCACCCGAATGCGACAAATGACATATTAAATCCGATCTCAAATCCAGTTAGGCAAAGAAATCATAGGTCATTGTTGCCATGCAGGGCTTCGCCTACTTCCAGTTGCACGGACACTGGCATGTCCTAGGCCTACATTAGGCATCGTTCTTATGGTTGTTCCAGTGCTGCCAGTCATACTGATGTAACAGGTAGTGACATTTGGCTTAACGGAACTGGGCCCACGCCTCGTGGTCCTGGCATCTAAACTGGCCTAGTGGGAGGCCTACTGGTAAGCCGAAGCCTACCGTCAGTGACGTCTGAGGCGGTAACGCATCCATCACTCTGTCAAGAGCAATGAGTATTCGGTTTGCCGTCTCCTCGGTTATCATGACAAAATATTTTTTGTTACTATAGATAACTAAGCCCACCAAAAGTAACGACCTTTGACTTCTCTGACAAACTGGATTTGAGATCGGATTTACGCGCGCTGTCATACCGTCAGCAATTGCTGCCCTCAATGTTCACTTTCACTTAGTTCGTTTCTTTTTGTCCTTTTATCGTTTGGCTTTGTCCTTCGATTATTTGGCTCCGTCCTTTGATCGTTTTGTTTAATCCTTCGATCATTTGGCTTCGTCCTTTGATCGTTAAGTTTTACCTGGAGATCCTTTGCTTTGTTCTTTGATCGTTTGGTTTTGTGCTTTTATTATTTTTTCTGTCCTTTTATCGTTGACTTTTGCCCTTTAATCTTTTTCCTTTTTTTTTTCTGACCGATTGAGGTTTCATCGTTTGTTTCGCAAATGCAGTTCTCAAAGCCGGATTTAGAGCTCGACTTTATTTTTCTGTGCTTCGTTTTTAATTTACCTTTTTATTTTCTCGATGCCCTTTAATTATGCGGTTTTTATTTTGCTTGTTTTTAACTTTTGAGCTATGTTTTTCTTTTGGATCATTCGTTTAGAAGAATTATTAATTTTGCCCGTGATGGCGCCTCATACGTCAAGATTTCTATGTGCTAAAAATAAAGGATTAAGTCCAAACAGGGAGTGCTAGTCTAGCCTAGGTCTAGTCTTCGCCAATTGTGAATGCGTGTTGTACACGACCTTATAGCGATAACAGCTCTGCGCAAATGCCATTATTGACGACGCCAGCATTTTCAAAGTCAGCAGCATTTCCGAAGTGTGTTAATGTTAGCTTTCCTTCAACATCGTTCCCATGCAAACAGTGCCAGTGCATCCAGACTAAACATGCCCAGGGGTGACGGACCTAATATTTCTCACTCCCATAAATTAAGCAAATGTTTGACTAATCTGGCCAGCTTGCCTCAGGCAGCTGTAAACGACGTTACCCCTAAAAACCATTAATTAATCTGCACCACCAACAAGCTCGTCTTCCGGATTTCAGTAGATAAGCTACATATTAAGGTTAGTGGGAAGATCGCATAACGGACTCTACATTCACACAAACGATTTAATCATTAGAAAAAAGGTCTATAGTTTTACCAGGGAATGCATAAAAGTGTAATTGGTTGGCAGTGGTTTTGGGACTTAATGTGAAAATGTGTACATATCTCCCACACAAACTTTTACTTTGTGGCGTGAGTCTGTGCTATCAGGCAAACAGTTGTCCGTTTAATATGAATGATGCTAACTAGAATGACGTCATCTTCTAATTGACTCTTGACCCTACGCTCAAAGAAAAAAATCGTTCTACCCTCGCTACATATTAGAGCACGACTTAGAGCTTGCACATTCACATAATTACATGTATGTTTGAAAACAAAAACGTACACTGGGCCGCATTTGGGGCAATGTGAGAATCTGGACCATTGCATTTAGCAGCACTAAGAGCAAATAGTTTGTGACTTTGGGTTTCAGTGGTCTGAGATTCAGCCATTGTGTTTGAAAAAACCCCACGCACAAAATAATAAAAACTTTGCTGGCTCAACAGCGACAGAATAACGCAGCTATAAACCTTTCCACTAAAAAAAACAAAATCACAATTATGCACGCATGAGCAGAAATGGCTTTGGTTGCCAGAGCCATTGAAAATGTATCATTTTCTCTCAGGTCAATTTGCTTTGTTTATTTTTTTCTTCAGAAAATCCTATTAAAGCGTTCTTGCTATTAGTTTCTAATATAAGCGGGCTTTTTCCTGCTTAATCCCGTGTGCACAGGAAAAATCACGATTGTCAAGTCTTTTTACAGAGCAATAAATAGAAAGGTCTATTGTCATTTGCTCTCGGTGTTCAGCCTCCTCTTCTTTTAGCGTACTTGGTAATCATGAGCAAAATAGCGGAGTAATCAGCACAAAATGGGTACCAGTCGACGCTCATCGGGGGAGGAGGTTGGATCTCCAAATGCAGCAGTCCAGAGACATCCATTACCGCGGCACTACAGACATTGATCTCTTCTCACTCAAGTCATAATCCAAAACGAAGAAGAAGAAATTAAATTTTGCCCATGAAAGACAACATGCGTGATTGCTACTGACAAATGCCTGTCAAAATGCTCGGGTTAGTATGTTATATGAGGCAAGCGGGCTCGTCGGCTTTTAACCAGCTGGGAAGCAAGCAGGGGAAAACAAATTGATGTTAATTATTGTTAGTAAACACGAGCACACAGCAATGGTGGATGTTAGTAGCACACACACAAAGGTGGAAGGAACTGCCTCCGTAGTTGTTCCCATTCCAGGGGGAGGGATGGAGTGAGGCGTCATACCTATTGTGGTCGTCGACTTTCTGATCTTTCTCATGCATTTCCAAAACTTCTCGGGTACTTCCGAGATTCCAAGGCAGTGCAGAGAATTCTTGGTTTCTGGAACAGTCGTCGACCCAACCCCGATCACACTTCTGGCTATTCTTTCGGCTGCGTGGCCGGGAGGTAGCGTGTAAGCACAAACATGACAACACCAAGAAGGTTTTTATTTTTATGAGGCTGATTTCCGAATCATTAATTCTTTATTGCTATTGAGTGCTTAACCGATTAGCTACCACTGTCTAAAGGTCTAGATTTTAGTATCTTTTTCATATTTGTTTTCAACCCAGCAAATCATTTATTTTTAAACCCTGTGCAGGGCTACTTCCTACACGGACACGAAAGGTGGAGTTCACCCTGTCCTGTTGGATCAACACGCAATGACTGCAAACCGGGTAACTTGTTTCGGCACGGAGTAGGCGCAGAAAAGTGTCAGAATGTAATCCTCATGACTGGCTGCCAAACGGCGTACTATGCATTCGGTGAACACCCAACAGGGGCTGCCTGTAAGCCCCCCCCCCCAAAAAAAAGTCGGTCTCTGGTCAGCGCGCGCGTCAATTGTTTTCCCATTTTTTCTTAAAACTTTCAAAACAGCGCCCTCTATCTCTGCACTGCCTGAATGTTCGCGAGTACACTGATTCCCGGCAACAAGTCCACAAGTGAGAAGGGCACTTTGTTCACCGAACCAGACTAATTCGTGGGTAGCTCTAGATCTGTTACGACTGCGTGATGTTGATGTCGAACACAAACAGTAGACCATGGGTAGGCAGTTGCAGCCAGCTGATCAACAACAATGGCGGCATGAGGTGCGACGCGCTACTACTAGCCTTTGCTCTTATGCAACTCATTTCCGTGTCCGTTGCCAGTCTTAAAAAGACAACTTCACCCCAACCCCCCCAAAATGCATCGCTGCATCAATTCTAGAACTTTGGTCTGATCAGAGACCGAGTATGGGGGGGGGGCTAACTGCAAATTCGTGGACGCGTGCAGAGGGTCTGAGCAAGTGTATGATGTTCCAGAAAATATCCCACAGAAGCCAGCCTACAAGGTGCGGCCACTTAGGGTCATGCCTCTCAGGAAATGACGTGGAAAGGGGGCCAGTGATTCCTAGAATAAGGGTGCTCCTACATTCGTGAGCACAAGATTGTAGGCAGAGACTTGATGGGACCATGCACTGCAAAATACCACGCTGTCATTCTTGCTCGAGCCCACACTAACCATTGGGTTAGTGGGACATTAATAAAGCATTAGGAAGCACGGGCCAAAGTCGCCTTGGTTAAAATTGTTAATGCAACGATCAAGAACCAGAGTTAGCCAGCTGTGAAGGAAAAACAAAACTCATGTTAGTTGGTTAGAAAAAAAAACAAACAAATAAAAAACAAACAAAAAACAGAGAGCAAAACATTAGTACTCGAAGATGACGCAGCAAGATGACGTGACGCCAAGATGGCTTATCACTGTTTCAGACTCAGTTTCGTTCCAGAGGGTGTATTCCTACCTCCCTGTGACGCGGCAGTCGACAACAGACACCGCTTAAAGTCCCTGACGAAAAGAGGGCTGTTCTGTGTTCGTTTGGCGCAGGCCTGTGACTGTTCCGTTTCTATGATGGCGGTAGATCCAACGACGAACATATCGTGCCTGGGCTGCTGATGGTCTACGGAGGGCGAAAGCGTCAAAGCGTTCTTTTAGAACACTACATCGACCACCGCAATCTAGATGGCGCTTGTGAGATATGTATTTTATATTTTCATACCCTCACAGCGTGAGGACTTGAAACAGCTGAACAATAGCAGCAACTGAATACACAGGAGACTGACCTTAACCTCCTCTGGTAAATAAAATAAATCCCAGAGCATATCACTTCTACCGAAGATAAACCCGTATTGTAAACAATGTTACATCCACAAATAGTACACGTACATACTTCCGGAACCTTCTCATCCAGAAGGTCCATTTTGTTGTCAATTTCGCATTCATTTTGTTAACAAGTTGATTTGATAGAGAAACCCTGAAATTGCCATTTGTAAGTACATTTTTGTAATGTGCAAGGATTGCAAACTTAAAAGCACACGTAACTCGGGAACACGTCATCGTTAGCTTGGTCCAATAGTTTTTGACAATTGCAATCGGGAGCATTTTAACCTGTTTGTTTTGTGCAAAGTGTCGTTTGGTTACTAGCTATCCACATTTCTAATTTAACCTAACAAGGTGCATTATCTTATTCTCAACTCAAGTATGTATTGTACACTCCCTTACAGGATTCGTCCACTGTGTAAAACAATATAACTCGGGCAGAGTTACGTTTTCTGTAAAAATCATCATAGTAGGTAACACAATGGCCCGTCTTTAATTTAGTTAACGTAGGGCTGTTGAGAGTTAATATTCCGGACCACTGTTGAACAGATGGTGTTCATGTCTGCATTTGTGTTTTGAATGTTTGTTGAGTCACCAGTACAAAAAAAAAAAAAAATCGCCTGACGAGGGCACGTGCAAAGCAGAAGGACGCCATGTTATTAGAGGAATCATAACCATGCAGTGCATCCACTGTCTAAGTCTTCATTTTGCCCCTCATGCCTTCACGTTAGTTTGGTTAGCCTGTCTGAACAAGAAAAACCACACTCGGGTTAGTTGGCTCACGATCCCGGCCATGCTGGTGTGTAATGCAATGCTCCGGAGGGCACATCGACATGACGTCACATCAAAGACAAAGCGTCACTGTTTCGGCCATTCCGCTTCCAGTGGGCTGAAATGTCCTACCTCCCTTTGTGGCGGTGGTGGTACTCGTTTCCATGCACAGTTTATAGTGTCTGAGGTTTATTTTGACGCAGGGCTGCGACTGCTCCGTTTCTATGATGGTTGTGGGCCCCAAGACGATTACAGTTTCTCTGGGTTTGTCTTCTATGGAGTGCAAAAGCGTCAAGGTGTTGGATTTCAAAAGAAATACATATGATATGAAAAAGTAGATATAACACAGCTCTTCAGAAAACGTTGAAAGTGAAAGACATAAACCATAGACTACTGGTAATTCTCCAGGTGTAAGAGTATAAAAAAATTATAGTCAACTCTGGTAACATTTGAACTGGAATTTATTTTGGAGGCGCATATATTTTGACAGAGCCAAGGTCTTGTTTGTTACCGTAAACCACAACTTGCTCTGTTTAGGAGGAAATAATGATGTACCAAAAAAATAATAATCGTCTGGGACTTACCTTTACAGTGTGCACAGGACGACTGAATCACAAAGTTGGCTATTTTTGTGATATTTATCAGACATTATCAAAGCTGAAGAGAATTAACATCTATGCAAGATAGGCCTCATGCCATGCTCAGTTTGTAAATAAATAAAAAGTACATGTACTTGTTAAATTAGCTTTGCTACCAAGCGTCCAGAAATCTGAAGTGATTCATCAAAATATTTTAAGAGTACATTTTACTGTTAAGTGTGTTTGGTTCTGTATCTGTTTCTGTTCGAGTAATACACCAAACAAAGCAACGGCACACTGGGGAATTAAAATGCCTCTTAGCAGGACGTATATCATCTGCATATATTTTTTATATAGATCATAACACTGTCGTTGGAGATAGCAAGATGAAGGTTATCAAATGAAACGATATTTTTCTTTGCTGATCTTAAAACAACATCTAGTGCGCACAGTTGGTCTAAACGCCCCTCGAACGTGTAATTCTGAACCTCACTTTCCCGCTTCAAAAGTCCGTAAACCCCCGCAGCCGCGCGGTTGTGCTTTCGTTTCCACGTCAACCTCGAAATAAGGCGCGCACCCTCTCACACTTCGCTTCATTTAAAATTTATTGGTAATAAATTGACCTACTGAGTCGTTCCCAGGGGGAGGGGATGCGCTGTGGTTTAACTAGCCATTCCGGTCCACGCAGTTTGACTACAGTAATGGCTTGTGAGTCTGTGTGTTGGAATCTGTGTGTTTTTAGGCATTCGGAATTATAAGATTGAAAAGTGCTACGGTCGGGTGTTTGAGAAATTCCAGAAAAATCGCCAAATCCTAACCTCTAGTATTACAAATTTTAGGGAAATTCCACGGCACAATACGCGCAAAGACTAAATGGTGAACAATGAAGATTAACTAGTTTATCGCTCAATGGTAACAAATATATTTTCACCAGCCCCCCCCAACTAACTTCAGGGGCAACTGCAACCATTAGCAGCAGCGTGGCAGAGTGGTCATGGAGTTTGCATCATCAACTGCAGCGAAGGATGTTCATATCTAGTGTTCGTTCAAAGAAAAGGTCTCCTAACAATCAAACACTGCTACATCCCTGCCGTAACGAGCACTTAAGACTAATTTAAATCATGCGATGTGTTTACTTAACACAGGGCAAAACTTGTCCTTCTGTCCACTGGGTGTCGATCCACTACTGCACGTTTCGTACACGCACTGATTAGTATTTATATTTCACTGCACACTCCAGATCTATCTTATAAATAAGCCAGCAAATATGCAACCTATATATGAAAAGAGAGGAAAAATCGACTGTTGTCGAGATATATATTCTGAAGAATGATTAAGAGCCCGGGAATTTATACCGTGTCTATTATAAGACCGCTTACATATCACTGCGCATGGTGACGCACAGAACACTGTTAATTATGAACGGAAGTAAGAGGCGCTGCCCTTAGCATGCTGATGCACCCCCGCAACAATGAAGCATTAGGCTACAGTAAACGGCAAATGATGCATGTGCCAACAAGCGTGACCAGCCATCCTCTTACTCCTCTGTTGTTTGTCAATCTTCTCAAGGTTTGCACAGCATCGTGGGAAGGGATAGCGAGCATGATCATCATCCGAGACAGGAGATGAGTGGGCAGAGAAACCGCTGACGGGTAGCTCGAGCAATTACATAAACAATCAAGCATGATCATTGTTTTACCTATCTGTTGTTAAAGACCTCTCAGAAGTTTTCAAAGCCTCGTGGGTAGGGATACCAAGCAAAACTACGACCACCAGTCCGACGTAAAAAGAAGAGTGATCATCTTTAAAATAACGACAAGCCGCTGTCATCAATCCTGTCTCTGCAGCCAATTTCCAAAAAACTTTATGCAACAGCGCAATACCACTAACGCCACATTTGATTGCGTTTGCTGCGCAACAAATTAAAAGCGATTTCAAGAAACGTTTGCACTGCGTAAGTCCGCAACTTCCGCACCAAATTATGACCTCATTTACGCACTCATTTTAGGCTGGTTGTGACAAACAATGCGAACTCGAATGAATTTACTAACTGGCTGTGTTCGATTAAGGCTCATCATTGCTGAACTTAGCAAGACTTAAACAAGAAATCGTTTAAAAACTTAAATTTTAATGAAAGTAATGAAAACCTTGTTTGGCTGTGAGAGAACCGAAAGATTTCCTATTCCTACGAATAAAAGACGAAGACTTTTTAAAAAATGGTGGGAGAAAGGAGTTTAACGATTGTTTGATATTAAAAGGGGAAGCCATGGAAATAGCCATTATCCTCCCAATCCAAGGAATTGATATAATTAAAACATGCCACAGCTAAGCAAGTACATAGCCCAGTACGGCACACAATTGTGGCGTAAGGAATACTCATTGTTCAAAGTCACGACACATTTTGTGAAATAGGCTGCACTGGTCATCTTTAATTGAATTTGGTAGAAACCAAATTGTCAAAATTAAAGTGGGGCCCGAGACGAAATCCCACGTATGATTTGACCATATTACGCCTTTGCCATTTCTTGAATATTTAACCACCATTTCATTCGATGCATGTCGATGGAAAATAAATCCCCTCATCTCATCGTTTCGTGTATGGTTTAAAGTGAAATTGGCTTGACGTTGATACTCCCGTGTTTTGCAGACTTTGTAAATTTGTCCGGTTGAATTTCACTAACATTCTAAATAAGGGCTGTGTAATTTAATAGCAAAAGAAGACTTTGTTACACATTTTGAAAGGTTGGCATGGAATTTCAAGCATGCATGGCCATTGAGCTTCTCCCGAAAGGAACTGTCGAACTGGAATGTTGTTACTAACCTGACCCCTTATTATGGCCTTTCAGAGGGGTAAAAATATTTTCGGCATTTTGCATACTCTTGTAAGGAATGAAAGTGAGATGTTACCAAAAAAAATCTTCTTTAATTATTTCTCAAAATCATTCGTATCCTCTAGGAAAGGGACTTTGGCCACTTTGCCCCCTCCCTTGGGCTCCGCCATTGTGTCGAACCAGTAAGGCGTGAAAACTATTTTTTTGTATCAATATTGGCCCAGCACAACTTTCGTCAAAACACTGTGTATCATCTTAAGCAGGATACAAATGAGACGGTTCTAGTACCCAGAAGGTAATTAAAAGAGCACCCATCCAGATCGCTTTGTACAAGTATTTCCCACTTTAACGCATTCCCTGTGCGAGAAAGGTGTGTCTTGTGAGTACATAACAACCAAATAAAATGCTTAAATGGAAGGGACCTTTGAAGAACGAGCCCTTGTTTGATTTTGAACGCCCTGTAAATAATGTCTCATTTTACAACGGGCAATTTTGCCACATTTCGTTCTCAACTTAAGCCTTTGTGTTATTGTGATAACCTTTTCTGTGCTTTCCTGGATATTACCCGTGTCTTATTTAAGGCCACAGACAATCTCAAATAAGTAAAAAAAAAAAAAAAATGTTTGGACTGTATTACAGTTTACGGGCAAAGCGATGGACACATAGCCTACATCCTGTGGGGTTATTATTGACAAACAAGTGTTATTAAGTATATTGGCTACAAGAAAGTGAAGCTTACAATGTAGATTTGAACTTCAACTTATCGTGCAGACTTAGATATCAACCTAGCCCAGGTTGGACGTTGTCTTCATTTACACTACGATTTACGTCCAGGGTATGAAAGTCCTCCTACAATGCGAGTTTTTTTCAACTTTTTTTTCTAACATTTGTACCTGGCAAAGACAGATGAAATGTTGCTCACAAGTGCATTGTATTCCAAATTCCATAAATGATGTGTAGACATTACTAAATACGCCTGCGAACAACGTATCTTGCAGGACCCTTTGTGAAACTCCATGCTCTCCATCGCGATTCGTGAACGTTCGTCCAGTAGTACACATTTGCGCATGTTATGTTGCAGTTATGTCGCCTAGAGCTAAGTCTAGGTGTTCGCCCCACTGGAGATGAGTGGAGACGCACAGACAACAGGCCTAGCCGTAGCTTTAGAAGCCCCGTTTCGGACACGGCCTTATCTGCGACTGCTCACGCCCACAGCTCTTCCCTGCATGCATAAGGGGCGGACGGTTACTATGCATTTCGCACATGTGCTAGTACCCGTACAAGACGAACGTAGATCGTTCACGATAGAAAGCGTGGAGTTGCGCTAAATCTCCTGCAAAATACATTGTCCGTGGGCGTATTTAGTAATTTCAACACAGCATTTATGGAATCGAGGTACACGGCACTTTTGAACGATATTTAAGCTGTCTTTGGCCAGTTCAAAATGTGAGAAAAAGCTGTTGACAAAAATTTCACAGTGTAGGAAGGCTTTTATACCCTGGACGTTAGTCGCAATGCAATGTAGACGACGTCCAACCTGGGCTAGATATCAACCCTGTTGGGTAATGAAGGACCACCTGCGGCAGTACAGAAATATTGATTGCTTCGAGTGGCGTAGAAAAACTAGCCTCTAGTGGTACGTGGAACATTTCATTTTCCTTTGACGGAGCTCAGGGGAAATGTAATGCTTCATGGATCAGCGAACGAGGCTAAGTGTACTGCACCCACGATATAAAGCAGTCATTGCTACACAGATCCTTCTTAATTTAAGTGGTAACTGGTTAATTTGACATAAATTCACTGGAAATAAATCGATTAGAATAAGAAATGAGTTGCAAATTTACCAGCACTTTAAAACTACCTTCTCACAAAATTTGTGTACCCAGATATGTAAGGCCAGCATATTGGAATATGTGTAACGCGCAGCGCAACGCGCACATCAGTATGCATTTTCATACGATGCTGGTGGTCATGCGTATAGTTCTTTGGTTGCTAAAGGTAGAGTTCCTTCTATCGTGAAAAGCAAGATAGCAAAACCAGCGAATGTCATGTGACTGCCTCAAGGCCAATCAAAATATACAATCTGAGATTAGGGGTGTGATAATCATTAATATGGTATGGAGGTTGGTGTAAGATTTCTACCCAACTTTTCTAAGATAGATAACACGGCCCTGCTTGTAACCCATGAAAAGTACCGAAGCTACCAAAGATTTGCTTTTCTGCATTGTATTAAAAGATGTATCCCTCGAAGGTGGCTTACACACAGTGTCGATAGAATCAAATACTCCTCGGCTTACCTCAAGAACTTTGACTGTATAAATCCGAACGGGAATTGAGCGTAATATGTGATATACCCTGAAAGTGGCCTCGCAAATTACCCATCGGGAATCCCACGCTCGTGCAAAGCTTCTATCTTCAACATGGTCTCCTCAAATTGAAATGAGAGCAAGGTGTGAACTTGCCCGTGGCCCCGGAGCATTCTTATCCTTTTCTTGATTACACACCATCCGCCGGCACTAGCTCATTCAGTGCACCGAATGATGATGTACTGAAATAAAAAATGAACCCCTTTTGAAAGCGGTTTCGCATTTTCTATAATTTTACGGTCACCTTGAACAAGGACTGAGAAGGTTGCCACAGTGGTATAAACGACAGTGATGCTAAAGGACAAAGACTAAACATCATCCTGACATGACAGAAATGACAACGACGACATTAATGTTTGATAATGAGAACATTGCAGACGTCATCAGTTGAGTGAGAACTTAAACCATGTACATTGTCGCGTAATAGATTTCCAAAGATCATGTGCCTTACTTTCAAGCTAATAGAAGGAGGGGAGAGTGGCAAAATGAAACGTGATGGAGATTTTGAGAACGAAATTGCGCGGGGGGGTGCTGATAGACGAAAAAGTTTTTGCAATCTCATTGAGATTGCAAAAATAATAATCAGAAATGCCGGATAGGGACAGTTCAAAATAAGAGTAACATGTAGTGCGAAACAGGGCTGTCAACAAAAATGATAAAACCAAAAATTCTCAAGTTGATATCTACTTCAAATGATTTTTTTTTCAACGGGCAACAGATGTTTTTAAAAAAAAAAATGCTCGACTCCCTCAACCTTAAGACCTGCGGCTCCTTAGCCACTCTGGCTTACGCTTAGGCTCCAATAAACACAGCGCCTTGACAGATCGAGATGTGGAGCGTGGAACCCTCTGACTTCTATTTGGATTCTTCTAACTCCAAATGTGTTCAAGAAAAATGGAGAGAGACCCTGCGACCAAAAGGAGCCTGTGATTTCAACCAGGGGGCAATATGGATATTTTTGTTATTTGAACCAATAATTGCGAAAGGTGGTTAAATTTGAATTAATATCAACGGTAATAATTGCAACTGTTCCTTGCTCTTTGCAATGCATCCCCCGCGCCCGCTACGCCCATGTTTACGCCCCGATACGCGGACTGTCGCAGTTGGTATGCTTCCCCTGGCTTGCGCGTCTTGTGCTGCATGTAAACGCGGGCGGATGAATAATTCTCGGCACATTAACACCATGAATTTTTTGTTTGTTTTTTAATTTTTTCTATTGATTTTAGTGCGCCCGTATTCTATGTCCTAGTTGCTACACTCACGTTTTGTCTATTCCACAATGCCAGTTTCCTATGACAGCGATACTATATTTCTGCCCTTTTACTAAAAGACCTGCTTTAGCTCTGTGCTGTTTCCTCTTCCTATTTCGTGGTCATCGGCGTCAAAAACAGTCTATGACGAATAAGGCCAGGATGTTTATTATATCCCGAAATGTAAAATCAGTTGTGTGGTCTCTCTTTGTATGCATGTAAAGACAAAGCAGGATGGCAGTTTGCCGTATCGACCTCGTGGTTTACACTATAACACAAAATTAGGGTTAAAAAAAAAGGATTTTATACCCAACACGATATGCGGCAAACTGAGACCCCATAATTTGATGCATCTGCTACATACCCTTAGGCTATTGTGCCTACTTCATCCCCAATGAAAATTTGAAAGGAATTTCAAATATTCCATTAACACAAAGAAAACAAGATAATGGGGCCCCCCTTTGCCACATACCGCTCATCAAATGAGGGATTTATGCGTGGCTGAAAGTTACCGACTTGCAAACTTCTCACCAGTGTAATAATTTGAGCGTCTGTAAACTTCAGTACCTAAGATTAATCTCCCAATAAGATACACCTGCTAAACAAATTTATTCACGCGGTATCGGCACTCAGTTGGTTTGTAAAACCTTGCCCATGGTAATTATAACTATTTTGCTATATCAAGCACTAGAGGCCAGTGTATGTACAACTTCAAGACAGGTTTGCCCAGCCAACTGATCGACGAGGGTGGACCCCGGAGAGCCCCAACGTATCATTTTTTTCCTTAGTCTGATGAATGTTTCAATGCAAACCCTCTCGCACAGGAACAGACTCTTAAAATATTTAGCCGCCTCTGGCGCCGAGATAACCCGGGGCCCATCTTCGCCTACCCTACATGTCATCAGTAACTGCCTCGAGAAAAACAGAAAGCTCCAACAGAAAGACACACTCGTCAAAAGGCCCGGCACTGTCAGACTTGCTAAGTGATTAATTAAATATGCTATTGCACAGAGTTATATTGCTACGAAAACGGCCATCAGTGCTGCTGGTGCCCTATAGTTGAATACTTGGGAATATGATGGAAACTATTTGCTTGTTAAGCTCAGCTGGTTTGTTTTGTGTTTGTCTGTTTGTTTTTTTTTGAGTATTTGGCTTTGGTTTGATTAAAGCAGTATTCCCGCTTAGTGGCTCAATGCAACTAGACATTTCTATTATTTAGCACGGTTGGCATAATGGGCCTACATTTCTAAGAGGGTAGGACTCCGAAATGTACGCAAAGTTAAACATCCAGACGTTAATGTATCCTCCTACTGACATGGGCACCACCAGTTCGGAATTTCATCATTTCATATCTCGTTTTTCCACTGTAGTCTGAAATCCTAAAACCTTTCTCACGAAAGCTACGTAAGGTGATTAAATTTCCAATCTCAACACCGTGCACCGCGGTGATACAGTTTGAAATGTCAACGGAAGGAAATGATATATTTTACCCGAGTACATTTTCTTTGTTACTGTGGAGTTGGAAAAGTTCTTCACAAAGCCACAGTTTTGCTAAGTGGGCTTTTTACGGCGAAAACTACTAAGCAGCCTCGTACAGAATGCCGGGTGTAACTGAAAACAACTTATCCCTAGAAGCCCTCCTTTTTGAGAGGTTGTGACGATACATTTATGCAGAATAAAGATCAGGCATCCCATGCATGGATCATGTGCTGAATTATAGATCGCCTCGCTTGAGCGGGATACTGATTGGGAAAGCTGCTTCCAGATTAATTGATTGCGATGAATAAATAAGAGACGCCGACAGCATTTCATACCTCATTCGAGGGTTTATGATATTGGCTACTAAGCGGAAATAACACTAGAGGTTAGTGTTTAATTCCCATCTAATGTTCTGTAGCCATTAATATTTCATCAAGGAAATTTTTTAACCTGTATTTACTGATTTTCCTCTTTGGAAAAGTATATTGAAAAGTTATGCTGACCATCTGAGTGGTGTTATACATCATGTCCTCGCTAAAATAAGTATTACAATGGGGACTCCAGCGGTAACGAAATCAGCCAAAACACTCGCAGAGGAAAATAAAGTCGTTCCTTTCATATTTTCTCAGTTATTGCATAAGCCGGGGAAATTCTCATGTTTTTGCAAGTGCATAATAAAAAAGGGCTCTGTGACGTGCTTACAACTCGATGGGACATAAGATGGGTAAGACTATAACCGCCCGTAACAAAAGGAAAATTTGGCAGTGACCGCGTCGACTGAATAGAACAAATACATCGCCAAATAGAGTTGGACCCCTACTGGAAATAAAAATGACACATGGAAAGACATATCGCTTTGGTTGTGGGCTCAATCGACTTTGCTTCTGAACTGATGAGATGTCCGCCAAGTTCAACAGCGGTCAGTCTAGCCATGGCCGGCGCAGGAAACAATTATGTCAGCCTTACAGCTGCTTGACTCAATCAGAGCCCCTTACTCCTCCGGAGACCCTCTACAATTCCCAGGCGTCCCCTTGGCTCCTCAGCTGATCGCGTCTTCAAAGAAGATATAGTTTCTTCCGCATGATTATGTCATGATTAAAAACCGACCTTTCATAGTCATTATGGTCGTCAGCATCCACAGACCCACTCGAAAGGGTGTCATGCTGTGCCGGCTTCAACAGTGGCGAGTTGGGACTAAGGCTGCATCCGACTCTGTTGTCTAGAGCTAGGTCTAGGTCTTCCCTCCATTGGAAATGTGTGGAGATGCGTAGACTATATAGACCTAGCCGTAGCTCTGGAAGCCCGTTTCGGACACGGCCTGAATTTATCCAGTTGGTGTCTCGGAGCTCGTTATTGCATAACAATTGCTAGGTTGCAGCAAATCATTCGACTCTTTTGTCTTCAACATGTAAGGTACATTTCCTGGTTTCCGAATATAAGCTGAAAGCTAACATCCACAAGAGACTCCCCTCCGTACGGATGAATTCCCTCAGTGGCCTCTTTGTCCAATTTCAAAGTAGCTTGAGCAACAAATTAGAGTACCAAAAAGGAAATAAAAAAATGATGCAAGGAGGACGGATCGTACAATTTTACTAACAGACTCCAACCTTTACCAGTGATATAAATTCTAACCAGTTAGCAAAGTACACTCTACACACTAACTCCTACTGCACGTATAAAGCTACAAGCTGTAGCCTTTACGCCCCTAAAATAACGCATCCACAACCTGAATCATTTAACACATCCATGAAGCTCGAATCATGATTTTACCCACATTCAATCTAAATTAACCAAGGGCTTTTCGCGAGACAAAATACAACCATATTCCTACGCTACCAATGGCCCATCTCTATTAGGAAAATTAATGAAGGCCGAGTCATTCATATTTCCCAAGGGTGCAATACGACCTCTGCCTTGTCCTGCGAGTAATCATTTTCCGGCAGATAGAAGGATTATCCCTACTCATCAGTGCCATGATAAAAAATGTCCTTCTGCCAACGCCCGTCAACCTGATCTCGCTCAGACACGCCACCTGCCCCATTCAGCTCTTCTATAATTTTCGTGCGTGAGTCAGATCTTGGCCCAAATTCATGTACTGCGTGGAACGGTAAGAGAGTAATAATTAATCTCAAAACTCATTTTGTGTATGTCTGAAGGCATAAATACATTTGTTACTGTTGAAAGAAAAATAACAACGTAGACAACAAACTCTTAAAAGCAATTCAAATAAGGACTTCATTTTTATAACGGTCGAGTATTTTTTCTGTCGATGTGATTCTTTCCCTCTTCACAAGTGTGGAAGTGTAACAGCCAAAGGTAAATTTAAACAAAGCCAACCAAAGGTGCATAATTTAGTTACCTGTTATTTTAGTTGATAGCAACGTATAGGTGTAATCCCCCCACCCACAAAAAAAAAAAAAAACAATCACGTAATCACAAAGACCAAGGTTGAAGTTTGGAGAAAATTCTTTGATGCCAATAGACCTAAAACATAATGACGTAACGCAATGTTTGCCGTGATGCATTGTGGGTAGAAGGTGTGGACGACAGTGCGCACTCATGCTAAAATATCTTGCGCATGGAAAATTGTTAAACAGATCCTGAGATTGAGAAGGTTTATATTTTCCAAACTGGTTCCTGTAAACTGTTGTGTGCCATTACGTGCATCAGGCACACGACGAACGCCAGGGCTGCATTTTTCAGGCTTTCACCAACAATGCGCTGCGGTGAACATAGCGTTACGTCATTGTGATTTAGGTCTACTGAAAAAATCGGGCATCCACGCTATCCGATCAAGGGTATTTGTTTCTAGAAGTCATGTTGGATAGCATGATGCGACGTTGTCTTTTTGATGCCTCACTAGTTCATTTAGGCATTTTGTTCTCCCCCCCCCGAAAAAAAAGAGTTGTTGCTTTTAATAATCCCAATACTACACTTTATTATTCCAAAATACCATTCCTTCTAATCAAGGTTCCTACCCATATTGAAGACAAAAACATCTCACTAAAACCTGTGGATATGTGGGAAGTAACCTCCATCTCTGGGCACGCTTCTTTCTCTCAGAAGCTGACAGAGTAAACAAGTTACACTTCTCACCTTTGGAGATAAAAGGGATAAAAAGACTTTGGACAACCAAGCTAAGGCTACCACTCCTGCAACGCAGAAGACAGTACAACAGCTGAGTGATGTTTCACCAAACCACATATTACAATGCTCAAGTGGACATGAGAGATTTTCTCCGTCGACAAGAACCCTCATCATCATGCACACAGATGACAACGAGGAGTCGCTCACCAGACCAGCTTGTACTACAGTCAACGTCACAACCCCATCTTCATTCCTTCCCCCCCCCCGGATGGCAAAGGAGTGAGGTGCTTGCCAAAGCAACCTTAGAGCTTTCACAACCATGCTGCAAAGTCATCTGTAGTTGAAGTGAGCACCACCGCCCCCGTTCCGTTCTGAGTGATGCTCACGTTTATCTTTTCCGAGTACCTATCCAGCATTGTTCAAGAAAAAAAAAATGAATTCGTCATCAAAACTGTTCGTGCAATGTGCGTCGTGTACTTTGCTATCCGAATGCATCCGAATCAGCCTTGCATGCAGTCCCCAAGCAGGCGATTGTGTCGACTGCGCTGCATTTCTCTTGATTTGGCGATGCTTGAGCGGCCATCAGCAATTACGCCACATCCTCTGAGCTCGTCTATTCCCCAGTCAATCAATCAACAATGGGTCATGTTTGGAGAGAGGGAGAAAAACGAAAACACTGTGTGCCTCACGTCTGATGAGCATCCTCCACTAAGCTGTGGAATGTACGATGGGAATACACCAAAATTTACATGACTTAAAGCAGCAACAAATTTGATGCAAGGTATCGGACAAAAAACACACCCCGCCCCCGTGTTGGTCATTATTTGACCAGAGTTTCAGGAGCTCTTTTCAGCCACCTAGGGATAGGCCTAATGTGTTACTTAACAACAGTCTAGAGTCTTTTTAGGGCTTGGACATGTAGAAGGGTGCTCTTCCGTCCCATATCATCCGGGGTATACTGTAACACATTAATCAAGAATGACTGCAGCTCGATTTACAAAACTACCAACCTCAACAATTTAGAACAAGGCAGACACTGGCAAGTTTGAGGTGGTGCAGACGGGTGTTCTGCTCTTTGGTTTGGAAGCCAACATGTGCCCTTTTTGCCAAATTCACAAGTCCTGTGAGAAATTGCTCCAATAGTCGGGACCTCTGACCTGCTCTCCCAGCTCCTTCCCCGTGAGTTCAAATATGCCAAGAACACATGAATGTTACATAATCACTGAAACGTAGCATTGATTTTACCGGAAGTGTTTTGGTAAAAGGCAAATGTGATCTGTTGTGCACCCTAGATTTGTCTGAGGTCAGCGTTCCGTGTCAGAACCAAAAACCGGTGTTTAAAGTTACGTAAGTACCAACTGCTTGACGCCACTCACCGAAACTACCACCGTTGAGGGAATCGTGAATGCAGTTTGAGGAAGATGAACAGGTACCAATACACAATTTTGACAATGTATATCAAACTGAAACTTTGACCAACCTCAAATACCATCAAGATAGAAAACCGAGATGTGATCTCAAGAGAAGGTGCTTCCTGTATGTCATGAGAATGCTAATAATGATGGATTTGTTCATCGTTTCCAGTGCACCTGTGTCAGAAATTCCCCAGTAATTACCAAAACGCACTTGTCACCCTCGCTGATCTCAGGCAACATTAATTTTTTCGAAGTGCTTATTGACTAAATCCCCCATGACAGCGATGGGCACGTTAGCCAATGATTCGATGTCCTGGACGGACCTGCCGTTGCACAATTCGTCTCGCACCTTTCGAGTGAGACCGAGGTGTCTGCTCGGCTGAACACGATGCACGCGTGTTTTCACTCCGCCTTGTCTACGATTCATTGTGTTTGGATTGTATCAGTCGAGTAAACAGTACATTGATGCCTTCCATGTGCTTGGGCACATGGTAATACTCCACAAGGTATACTATAATGGAAAACGAATTGGTGGACAGTTTTGGCTTCTGTGGGAATTCAAGTTGAATGATGAGATATAAGTCCGTGCGATTGCGGTAAACGTTCCCAATCAATTACATTGATACACTGCTTTTTTCTCTACCTGTTCTTGCGCTTCGCATTCAACATTCTTCATTTAGCTTCTGTATCCAAATGTGTACCTAATCTGTTTTCAAATTGGCAAATATGTCTCAAAAATGTGATTATATCTTTTACATTACTGTTTTTTTTATTAGATTTCATGTATACGTTTCCAAGTGTGAGAGTTCTCAAAATGGTTCACATTTGCTTGACAAAAAGAATACCATCCAACACACGATGTATAGATGGATTCTAAGAATGTATTATACTTTTAATATCAGCAGTAACAAAAAACACTTAATTATTGAAGGCTGGCCACTGACAAAACCTAATGTCTCAACATTTATTGCAGGTCCACGTTTTTTAGAGGCAGTGTTTGAAGCATTTGGCTCGTAACGCCTCGAACGTTTTTTGCTACCGTCGGCAATGTTTAGACATCCCACCCCTCTTAACTTCTGCATTTGCCAATCTGTAGCTTCGAGGAAAGAGGGCAGGAAATGAGAGTGTAGGGGTACCCCAATTACAAGGAGTCCCCAGGAGCACCTTCTGGAAAAGTTTAAAATCGAGTAAATTCCAAGGCAAGTTGAGAATACATTCAGGAGCCTTGAGCAAATTGGGTCCCATTTTACAGGTATTATAACACTTGTGAGCAGCTGAACGGACGACTGTATCTCTGGTCCTATGACACGCCCAAGACTCGTTTGACAGTCTCTCAAGAGCAGTTAAGTTGATAGTATTCCGAGAAAATTACTTACAAATAGCAACAGTCAAGGTCGCATGGACCTGACAAGCCTCGATAATCGGTTTTGTAATTGAAAACAGAACTCTTTAAGGTTTTAAATGTTGTTAAAAAACCAACGAAATGTAGTCACCCTTCTCTGAAATCTATAACGAAATATACAGTCATAAACGTAAAGTCTTCATATCACTCCTGCTAGAAGTGAAGTTCAAGACAAAATCTTGTTTGTTTATTTGGTATCAACATTGATTCCTATGCATTTAAGTACTGATTCGCATTTCCTATCGTTTTATAACGTATTAGATATCTTTTACCGAAAAAAACAAGGAATTTTTTAAATATTCACCCAATTTCCCCAAAGTTCCAAATTCTTTCTCAGAAATCGAGCCAAGAACATTCCATTTGGCGCCCATTTCACTGAAAGTAAGTCTATACAATTGCTCTAATATGAAACATCTGAACACATCGCTTCTGACGGCTATTATGATAATTGTACGCGCCATTTGTTACATGCTGTCATGATGAGACCTTGTGCATTCTCTTTGACTGTATCTGATGAAAGTGCAGTCACCTTCATTTAATATTTATTATTACCAGTACTACATACCTCTGCGTCAACAATAAATATATGATGACACGCTTAGTTCCACATAATCCCCAAAACTATAAGTGCTATATACATTATGGTGTCACCTCCCTGCAGGTTCCCGCGGTAAGCATTCCTGGAAGCAAATTTAATCGCAAATTGAAGATATAATCCCTTGCTTTTGATGGGTGCACTGGAAAAAGGTGCATTGTGAAGGGAAATGAAAAGGCTGCTGGAAAATGAAAACAGCACTTGGGGTAAATGGCACTGTCGGAGACAGCTGCAACGCTCAGTGTTTCCATTTAACACCATTAATATCTCACTGGTTTTGTTGTCTCCGGGAAGGATGTTCGTATTCATTTTCTCCCACTCTTTCTAAACCTTCGCTCCGAGTAATTTTACAGCAGGAATTAAGTTTCCCCTTATAACAACATGCTGATCATTTGTACGAAAACAATGATTTGAAAATGGTAAAATTTTATATCGGTACCACCGCTTTACTTCAGGTGGGTTATGGGGATACTGTCCGGATAAAAAAAACAAACAAGAAACCCGAGAGTCACTCAAAATGCTTCAATACCAATGTTTAAAAAATAGTGCTGGCCGGGCATTCAATGTAGAACGCAAGACAGAAATCGCGAAGAATCTTACCAGCTGGGCAAGGTCCAAAATAATTATCTCCGCCGTTGTATTACCTAAAACTAAGTAAGTAACCTAGCGAAACCCGGTTGATCTTTTGAAACTAGGCTTGTACTTCACTGTATCAATCAATAACGCTAATGTTTGCCTTAAGTAAGGTATGACATCATATTGATAGAATTCACTTGTATTTACAGTAGTAAAGAGTGGTGAAGTTTTAAAACAGTGATGTATTTCAGAAAATCGGAAGCAATATACACGCCTGATATTTGCAAATATCAATGGCATTGCCCACAAATTATTTAAACGAGTCTGGGAATTTTCGGGTTTTTTTTTGGGGGGGGGGCAAATTTCGGACGTGGGAGGAATTCCTACCGTTTTAGTTACGTGACCGTGGCGACTAACCTGTACTTATCAAAATCGTCGGTATCTTTTGGTCTGGGAAGCATGTTATCGGCAACCACGTGGAAGGTCATGTGGGGACGAATTTACAGCTTTGGGTCCAATCAAGCTTGAGCGCAAGCTTTTATTGTCTTTAATATTAAGTAATTGCCGCAGGAAATCTTCATTTGAATCATTTTTGTTTCATTTCAGTGGAAATTAAGAATAACATTATGCCATGCTCAAACAGCCATATTTAGAATCCATCTGTATCGTAACAGCTTTTCCTACTTTGATCTTTGCAGAAACACCAGTTCCCACAATAAATCAAGCAGAAACATATTAACGTAGACATTTTAGAGGGTTACTTTTAAATTTTAAGGCGTTTCTGTATATATGATCTAATGGACGTTGTATATTCCTGCCGCGAAGGAATGTCTTTGTCGGTGTACCAGCAGCCTTGTTGACCGCGACTCGCTGTCAGTTCGTCTCTTCCAAAATTCATCTAAGTACATGCTATACTGATTCCATGCCACCTCGAATAAGCAGAGCGATCCATTTATGCCTCCGACGGCACTAAAATGATGAATTGGGCCCTTTTATGGCTCCTTGCAATTTTAGTACAATTAGTCTGAAGTGAGTTCGGGCAGCCGTGACGAGTTTTCCAAATGGCCAATAACGGCTGCGTGACTGCATGCTTCAGTACGTTTATGGCGTGCATTTTGTCCCCCGAACACACACGGCCAAGGCAAGGTTCAAAGGAGTACACAGTGCACCATTAGAACGTTCCATGGAAGTTGATTGGAATTCAAACTAAGCCACGAAAACTGACTCATAGTTGTGTAAGCTGTAATGATGCTAATTGCAAAAACTGAAATTGACAATAGTTTACTTTCCTTTATATGTATTTCTTCTTTTCATGTGCATGACCGAAAATGTGCGAAGTTATGTTCGGAACATTCCTGCGAGGTTTGGTCAATAATAATCACTGTAACAAGACCTACCTTATTGGACGTTGATGCAATCGGCAAAATACAACAATATCTATTCACCTATTTGTTTGAAATCTCAGAAAGCTGCTAAAACAGTATGGCCTTTGCGCATAAACGCCAGGGCTGCTCAAACCAGTCCAAGTTTGTAGGGGGGGGGGAACCACAAAATAGAAAACGAAAGCTTGGTATTGATGTTCCTTCACTTGGCATCAATATCCGTGTAGAAAGTGAACTTGAAAACACTTGGCAAAATTGGTCAACACTTGGCAAGAAAGACAGCAAGAACGTGAAATTGTCGCGAGTTTGCAAAAGTTTAAGACACTTTCAACTCGTATGAATTTCGCCCATAAATGTTTTCGGAGTAAACCTTGTTTCGCTTTGCGTTCGCTCGAGCTACGAACCTGTCTTTACTTTGTTTTCAATGCAAAGAAAGTGTAACCGAAAACACTTATGCCATGCACACTCAGTAACGGCAAGTACAAGGACAAATGCAGCTACTAGTTCTTGGATACCTTTAAGGCCATTTGGGACCAATGGCGTTTTAAATGACTTAATTAGAATAATGACCGGCCTCGAAATGCTCCGAGTTGGAACCGCAGCTCTGCAATAATTCAAACAGATTAATTGTCACTGCATTTGGTGTTCGTGGCGTCAACCTGATGGATGACTCCATGAAAGGTAACAACCTCGTGAATTGCAATTGTATTTCAATACTTTTAGATTCATCTGCGTCACACCGAACTTGATCAAATTCTCCACCAAACATAGTGCGAGCAATTTCGCTGGGTATGTGTCAAAATTTATCAAACTAAACTATATTGACTTTCTCCAAAAAGGCACTAGCAGAGCAATAGTTAAAATCACATAAACAGGAACGACTCTATAAATATCGAGTAGTGTATCAAGAACAAAACATACACAATTACATCCATTCTCCACTCTGCGTGGTCATTGTTAACATCAGACGCCCTGATAAGAAAAAAGTAGAAGCAAGGAATATACAACAATATAAACATGTCTGTTTGTTGTTATCCATCTCATCCGTACAAAGGAACAGCCACCTTGATTTGATACAACGAAAAACACCTGTAAATGCGAATGGTACAATTCAACATTTGTTGGCCCTATTATGGTTCCCACTTGAACAACAATGACCGATATCCCTATTACATTAACCCAATGGGAGGCTGGCATGTCTGAAGGGAAAAATAATGGTGCATCATGGGGAGGAAAACAGGAATTCCAATATTGTTCTTGCTGGCGCGGGGGGGTGCGGTTAAGTGACACTTGTGGAAAATAAATGACATATTTTAACATTTCTTGGATGGAGGGAAGGTTGGTTTGGGGGTACTGCGACGTACGCTGCTAACAGGATGGATGCACTAGCAAGGGGGTGGCTTTGGGGTGCACATGGGAAGGGCAAGGCTGTTTTTACCTTTCTTGGGGGGAATGCTTGGCTTAAGAGAAGTGTCCTCGTTCTCTGGAATACAGAAGACAAAAGAAGCACCGACTCTTCGTGTTTTAAATTCATCAGGTAAGGCTAGGGTTTCGTTCTTTGCAAAGCTGTCACTAGGAATCTCGATGATTGCACTTTAGCAGGTAAGCTTACAAGTTGCCAAATAAACAACGTGTCCTGCACCACTAACCGAGCCAAAGTAAAGATAGGAAATCATCGGTTACGCTGACCATATGTACATGCATTGCCCGGTGTGGAGGGAATTTAAATCGCAAAAGTCTGTTTCCCCATTACAAAAAAAAAACAAAACAAAAAAAACAACAAAACTGTTCTAAGGGCAACAGAGCCATTGCTATACATTTTTTTCCTTCCGTAGTACGCTCTACATTGTTTTTTTGTGTATAACTGCGCTCAATCCTGTTGAGGCCTTATGATTTGATAACCAGTGATGCCCGGCAAACATTGGTTTCACTTCCAAGCAGAAAATACTGCAAACGATGTAACATTTAGGAAACTGAAACGGGAAATATAAATAAAGTTGAAAGTAACCTTGTATTGTTGCATGTTTCTATCATTAATAGCTTCAACCAGGACCAAAATCTTTAGAGGCTTGTGTAGGCTACAAATGCAAGAACTACCCGTGTATGACTTTCTCAAAATTCTTCTCCTGATCTAGTTGGACAAAATAAACTAGAAAGGTTTTGCTAATGGAAACTGCCTTACTTTAGAGTAGGAGATGGAACCTTTTTTATCCAATAAAGATATTGTCGTGGGTTTAATCAAAATCATTACACACTGAAAGCTTCGTACCCCACCCACTTACCCACCCATTCACAAACCCACTAAGCCAATGACCCTGTTCCATTATCAAAAGGCAATTTTTACATATTACATTTTCGGGAATTCCTTGCAAATAGTTTAAGAACAAAATTTAAAATAAAGTTTTTAAAAGAAAGAACAATTTTCACCTAAAACTGGATTTTGAACAGTTGAAGCAAAGTGCAATACTTTAAGGACACAGAACGACTAAAATGACCACGAAATGTAGATAAAATAACGAAGTAAAAGATACTGATAAAAAAACGAGATCCCTTTCGACAGAATCATTTCCATAAGGCAAATTTAATAGAATTTACATTTCAATTACAATCGAATTGAGTATACATACCTTACCGTGAAACGTAAATAAATTTCATTTAATAACAAGTTAAGAATGAAGTACTCAATGTGGCTCAGCCAATTATAGTCAGCTATGCAATCGAAGAATTCCCATCTGAGCAACTGGCATCCAGAGAGATAGAGATGGGAAAAAAAGAAAACTGCGAAAGGCGCGAACCAAGTCGTATTAAATTTCACTCCCACAGCAAATAATTGAAACTGAGCAGAGCAACTCACCTGCGCGTGAAGGGTCCGCGATCAGCAAAAGGAGCAAGCACGCCACGGGTAACAATGTCCATCTGACCGGCTCTGTCTTGCGAACTGTGCCGGTGAAACCTCGGGGTCCCGCCAGCTGCATTGTTCCTGATGAGCCACACCGATGATTACCTTCAGTTCTGGTATCTCTCCCAGTAATGTTTGTATGTACGCTGGTTTAAGAATGGATGCCAAGTAAAGCGTACAGTGCCTTACGACGCACCAACGCCCAGACACTTTTTGGAGAGCGCAGCCTTGGAACTTACCAGCGGTGTACCATTTCTGATCTCATCGGCAGGTTGGATGATGTTATGTATTTGACATCCCTTGTTGATGCAGCGTTTTTGTTTGCGCAGAAGGTACCTGTGTGATGGTATTTTCATTTTTTTCGGGGAAGTCAACGGCTGTTTCAGTCAGTGCAGAGGTATACCTAAGCAATTCCATTCAATACAGAGCCAACAAGCAACATTACAATCATTGTTCCTGCTGGCAAATGAGACCGACGGAGATGAAACAGTCGTTCAAACGGATAAAATAAGTCCGGGCTCGAATCCACAGGGGTATCATCAAAGATTCAACGCCTCCCGTTAATTTATAAACTATTCATTGCCTATCTATACGGGCTGGAAACAAAGAGAGCCAATAGGAATATCAGTCGTGACCGTGAAGGATGCCGTTCACGCGCGGGTGAGCCGCCCAGTAGCATCAGAGGCCGAGGCTCGGTATACCAGAGTTTATCAATAAGTAACAAACCAACGCCTCAGGTTTTGCGGCGTCAGGTCGGTCCTTTTTGTCTTTTTCTCGCGCTAACGGGTGTGTAAAACTGGACATGACGATCTCGGCAACTATATGGTGATTTATCGATTTATTTTATTTTCGGGGGGGGTTAACACTCTGTCATTGTATTACAACATATATGGATTTCTGTCATTATTTGTGCTTTTGACGTTAGGCACAGCTCGATTCAAAATGCTAGCATGCATTTTTAATAAGCAAAATATTTGTTATGTATTGCACCCTCGTTTCTACAGTGAGAAACCTTTCTTGATCTGGGTTTTATAGAGGTTCATCACATATGGAATCTATAACCTGAACTGGTTGAAAGTAGGCTTTTGCCTAGTAGACAGGATTCCGTTCAAGGACACGGACAGGTATTCTCAATTATTTTAGCACTTTTTGGTTTTAATGCTGATTAAATTTACCAGCAAATTTGTGACCTTACAAACAAAACAGGAAAAGAAAACAAACAAACAAATAAACAAACTACAATGCCATTAGTTGTCAAGGCACTTCCCGTTACACAAAAGGGATTAAGATGAGGGTTGAATAGTTTTGATACTTTGAAGAAGAGTGCAAATATACACAAAAAGCGTGTGTCCAAGAAAGATGCGTCTCATTGATCACTTATTAAATGCAGGTGTCTGGGTATCGCGCCGGCAAGATCCGGCAAGGATTATGCTCAGTTGAGTCGTCTTATTTCTCCTTAGCTATGCGTATTACATACTCGGATGCAAAGTTACCTTAATGAAAGAGTGAAAGAGATGACTTTCTACTGCCTAAAAATGGGTGTGGTTCTTGGATACTGGTGTTTTAAGACCCGCTGTCAGATATGCTATTCCAACGCAAACAGCAGCCAAAGAGACCCAAATGTCTTTCACTCTTACCGTCGGTGTTGTACAACACCAGTTCACTTTATTCGCCAGTATTCCCTACACCGGCTGAGTTACACCTAGACCGATTGCGCCCGCTAAATCACGTGACCTATTGTAGTTTGTCAACCCATATATAACAGCGTGTGTTTTGAGTGTTGTTTACAAACAATGCAGCCAAGTTATGGTATAGTACGGTACCCAGCACATCAGCAGTCTAGCACAATCCAGTACGGTAACTGCCATCAGCTTTATTTTTGATGAATGATACTGATGGAACCCGTTGCGTTTGGCGGACGCCGTGTTTGTTGGTATTTAATACCCACTTATAGAACACATGACGTAGCGGGCTTCACTGCTCTCTTCCCGGTGGGTTATGAGGCCAGTGCGTCTAACTGCCTGCAAACATTAATAGTCATAGCCCTGGTCAGGCCAGTAAGTTTCCCCTGTTTATATTTCTAGAGTACTGACCAGTTTTCGGACAAGAGGTGTTGCTTGGACTTCATGAACACCTTTTCTGAATCTGTTACCTGAGTTTTATTGTTTAATTTATCATTTGTTTAGTAAGGGTATATAAAGCTACGCCGTTAATCGCATTTTATTTGCAGGTTTTCAGCTGTCATTTCAGACTAAATATATAGCTTTGCAGCCTAAAAGGGGAACAACCACATTTTGCAGATCGCATTGAGTGACTGGACGATTTGGCATAGACATTTCATTGGAGGATCTCGGACAGGGAAGTGGCTCTAATAGAATTCCCACCGGTCAAATTGAGTAAGCCATTTGCGAGTTAAATGTGAATAAAATCTGGTCCGCTAAGTTCTTTAAATTAAAAAACAACAAAACAACTTGAATTCTCCATACTAAAATCACTATTGCTATACCCTGTGATTCGGGCCAAGCTTCCGCTTAGTTACACAAGAGACGCCTTGCAATAATACACTGTTCTCAATGGATAAGAACGGCACAAAGGAACCAGTCCATTGGTCGCTATGCAAACGCTTGCCCCGAACCACGAGGTATAGCAACAGAATCTTTAGTCAGGGATTCAAATTGATACATTCCTGTGGCATCAGGTAACACAGTGTATTTGTTTTTCAAATTTAACTTGCAAATGGCTTATTCAATGTCCCTCAAATTTTCCTGTACCTAGTCCTGGAGTCCATTTCACTCTTTGGGAAGAACATAGTGCCCAGGTGCTGAATTGGATTGGGGATCATGCTGTATAAGTTAAAAAAAATTCCCAGGCACACTAGTATGAAAGATGTTGACACCTTTGAGAGCTTGGGATTGGAGTCCTCAGAGAGGAGGAATGCTTCGGATTACTAGGGGATGAGGTGACAAATTAATGACAGCCTGCCAAGGGTGGATTAATGTAATCATCAAGGCAGACGCTCGCGGAGCAGACGTGGGCAGGGCACCTTGTTCGCACTGCGCGCTTCGTGAAGGAGCTCCGACAGACTGAGTGAAAAAGGATAGGGGTGCCCGCGGGAGAAACTTAAGCCGAGGAAAGGGTGACATGATGGAGCAGCAGCCAGGTCGTTGAAGCGGCCGACCTGGACGTGGTGTCAACATCGCATGAGCTGGTGGTCGAACCGCTCCCTTTTCTATGACTTGGGCGGTTGAGTGGAAAGAGAGCACCGTCCCCACGAGGTTAAAGGCCGATTCTCGGGGTGAGGGCGTCAAATGGACATCGCAAAAATACCCCCAAAAATGTCTTTCCTCGGGGCGATTTGACCCTGAAAACTACTCACCTCTTCTAGGAGCGTAAATCCCAGGGGATGGGGGATATAACATCCCAATTTGTAGATGGACGGGTGTATTAGTCACGGGATCATCCACCCCAGTGTTTCGTGCCAAGCGAAAATGGAAATGCCGATTAACAGACCAATGTAATTCATTTAAATACAACAGTTGTTACAAGGTAACTCAATAGCCTATTAGGGTAAGATTTGGCATTGGTTTCAGGAACGATAGACAGGCAGATTGCAGGATATGATTATGTAAGGTGCTTTTCATAGTTTAATGACTTTCAATAATCAGAATTAGTTTGGGCATTTTCGGTAGGCCTATGTATTGATATGAGAGCCAACTATACCTTTATACAGATCCATTATTGGGTTCATTAGGTTTCATAAAAAAATACATTTTAATTAGTTATATGCCATTAAAGCCACAAAATCTTATATAGCTTCAGAAAAATGCATGGATCCCTAGAAACCTCATTCCTATCATTACGGATAATGCCCTTGTGAAGTTTCTTTAAAATGTTCAAGGATGCTGACATATAATCTCTCGCATGTAGTTGTTAACAATGCTGTCCTACACTAAAAATCTGAACACAATCGTTCAGTGTAAGGGCTATCAGGATTGGTATGACTCCCGCCACCCGAATCTCTGGAAATCCCCAACCCAAAACCCCAATCCCCAGAACCACCCCTACTCTCTTAATGCCACTGACTACTTCCTAATTCCAACATCCGTTTCCATTGCTTCGCTGGGGTTGAGTGTTAGAATACATGAAACTAATAGAACACGAAAGACAGCCTGTGATTTTGCAACCGAGCCCACATGTGTAGCAAAATGAAAGAAGGGGTACTCTCCTTAGCATAACATTTGCTGGATGTTCATGGAGCAATATTCGCTCATCCTGTATTATAAGAAAGGTCCATGCACCGCATTTCCCCAGACACTGTTCAGCTTTTGTACTCCTCTGCAACTTTCCCACCTGGGCACAGCCAAGCCAGCCAAGCCCAGCCCAGACCAGCCAAGCCCAGCCCAGCCCAGCCCAGCCCAGCCAAGCCTAGCCCAGCCCAGACAAGCCCAGCCAAGCCAAGCCCAGCAGAGCCCTGACCAAACTACAGCAAACTGAACCAGACCAACCCGAACAAAACCGAACCAAACCGCACCCAACCGAACCGAACTGATCCGAGCGCGCGAAGGGTGGCACACACACATCTCACTGCTTAACGAACACAATTACAAGCAAGCAACCAAGTAAATAAGCTAGTGAGCTAAAAGTCATAGCAAGCTGGCAATCGGTAACAATCAGCTATTTAAAATACGGTAAATGTGATGTCAGTGCATTACAAACTTTGTTTATTAACCAGTAGATCTCACGATTTCCTTCTTTTTTCGTGCAGGGACAGCTGCAAACATTTGAAATTTGTATCAGAAATTGCTTCACGGGTTCCTTAAGGGTAAATTTACATTTGCCATATAAAACACAAAAATGGCTGTAAAAAGTAACGGCAGTGCTAACGTTTGAAAATAAGGTTTTTATGTGACGCAAGGTGCATTTATAAAGTCTGCAACGACTAGTAGATGGTAGATAACGGTGTTAGAAGCCTCATTATCATTCAAACAGCGTGCAAGCCGGCTAACGCTCGCAGAGTGACATCGGCTTGGATTGGGGCCATCTATTTCCTAGGGGCGAAATGTCTGGAGGATAAATGATTAACTGCGACATTGGTGACCAGCTGCGCCTCTAAACTACCACCGTGTCAAAACCTGTGTCTTCCCGTGAACGACCATTCGTTTACTCCTCTCTCAAACTTTAGCGTGTGGGAAACCCGACGGCTGCTTTGTCTGACGTTGGTGTCCCATAAGGTCTGCTATGAATTGTTGGGAAGATTATAGCCGGCAATTTGCTTTTACATACACCCAGATTTAAATGTTATGGTTTTATGGAAATTGAATGAGTGTCTGTTTTGTCCTTTCGGCGAATATTACAGTTCAACGGGCGCAATACGTTTAATTGGAAATTGTTTTTTAAATTCATGTGTTTTTTTGTGCGGCAAACGTGAAAAAAAAATCCAAAATGTATGATATAATTTGAAATTGGATCTTACATTGAGTTCATGTGTAAAAAGGACGGTTTTAAATTTCAAGGGCCATGTTTTAAAGTTGGTGAAGACAAACTAAACTCAGAGCAAAAGGCATCCGCAGGGGAAAAACGAAGCGAAACCAGAAGTGAAAGATGGAGACGGAAGACTCATATTCAGTGCTGGGTTCCATGGGGGCGGTGTTGACTTGCTACTTATACAGGGTTTCCCAGAAAAAAAAAACCTGGGGAAAGGGGTTAACATGCCCAAACCATGAGATATGCTTATAATGTATAAGGATCTCCGAAAAGTAGAAGCAGTATTCTTTCTAATGATACCTTGATGGTATCCCTCCTGTCATGCATGACTGAACACCACTCTCTTGAAAATGGGCCATCCGAACTCAGTTGTAACACTTTGGATAAACCAGTGAATGAGGTTGTCCTCTGTCATGCGTGCCCTGGATAAGATATCAGGGGCACACCGATTATTTAAACATAAAGTAATTCACAGTTAATTATGCACCGACACCTTCCGCGTGTCCGCCTTCCCTTTCAATGCAGAGTTCACAACGGATGCGCATGTCAGCCACAGCTCGTCTCACTAATGCAGGGTCATGTCGTAAGATGTCGACCTCCTGTTGAATGCGACCTCTTACAAGTCTCGGATGTTACGAAGTGGACTGGTGAAAACTTTGTCCTTCAGATACCCCCATACAAATAATCACACGTGGTGAGATCTTGAGAACGGTGCGGCCATTCAATTGGATGGTTAAGAGCAATTACTCGATATCGGAACAGTGAAGATTCTTCACAGCGATGAGCCTGTGTGCAGGTGCCCCGTCTTGGGTCCACCACAGATGTCGGAAAACACCATTTTCATGCCTTTGAAAGTGCATCAGAAGTTTGGGTACCATGCCTTCGTTGATCATGTGCAAGTACCGTTGACCATTCGTATTCCGTTCGAAAAAGAATGGTCCGATAATGGCACCATTTCCACACAGTCCTACCCAAACGGTGACCTTCTCACGACTCATGTTTGTTTCACAGTTGAAATTTGGCAGGTGCCCCTAATTCAGTGCGTATTCGACGATGTTGTGGGTGTTTATCGGCGATCAATGCATGTAACTCCACGTGCAGTGCATGTGCAGAGGGCCTGGTTTAAACTGAAGTGACGTCTCATTCACGAACCGGATACACCTGTCTATATGTCCCAACTCTTTCGTAGTATTTTTTTGCCCTTGTTTGGGGGAGGGGTACGTTTTCTCTCGTTTCCTTTACTAGCATAAAGTGACAGCCTAATCAGGAACCCAATAGTTCTGCTAAATAACATGTACTGTCTGGTGCATCTGATTTGTGGTGTATTGCTCTTCAGACACATTCAGCAAATCCCTTCCCTTTAAAGATGTGGTTGAAAAAGCACTTTTCCTGTTGTACTATAATAATTCATTTTCAACATTGTACACCTTCACTTGTATTTTCAGTTGTGTGAAATGTTGACGTGAATACATCAGTGTGATTCTTCGTACTAAATTCTTGCCTTTTATTATTAGTCCCTTTTTTACAGTCCAATGTAACGGTGATCCATTAAAACCGTACAAAAAAAAGAAAAAAAAAGGAGACTCAAGTTGTTTAATGATGCATTGTGGCCCAACGTTGGCAGTGTGCCTTGTACCTATCGCGCGCGCGCCCGCGCGCCCTAACATATTAGCGCGTGAAGGACGTTCTATCGGCTGAAGGTTGAGATATGGACTTTATTCACGGGGCCGGCCACATTGAATTTGAAAGCGTTGTTGTTAACTCTTCATTTTTGAATGTGGAGAGCACAAATGAAGCAATAAAATGAAGTTTCATGATAAATTTCCACCCGAGTGTCTACTCTGATGAATAATTTGAAATACACGATTGAAGCCGTAGAATTGTACATCGCCAGATTATGAACATTACTGAAAGGGAAGCTTGGAACGCAAGGTAAGGAACTACAAAACAGTCTGGTGCCATCCTAATCGACAGTTTGCAATATATACAACAGATTTGGGGAATAAGATCAAAAATGGCCTCCACGTGAGTAGGGTCTGTTATGCAATCGTGCCAATGCATTTGATGTTTTGGGGGTGAGTTCGGCGCATTTGATGCTCATTTCAAGTTAGTGTTAATTCGAATCGACCAGTGCCGAAAACGGTTCGCACACTCTATCCTTCTCACACACATCAGCGGGCATACGTAAAACCAGACAATCCTGGACAAACATGTCGGGACAATTGGCAGTAGCCATTATACGCTCTCCAGCCCCCCCCTCTTTGATCCACTCCCCCGCTCAATCTTGTCATGTCCAGCCGTTTGGCGTGTGTTTTCTGGCGTTGTTTGTGGAAAACAGAAATGACAGCCGAACGTTAAGTATACACAAACTTTATTTCGGGCAAATTGTACTAGCACAAGCAAGATAGTTATCCATTTTGTTTTGTGCGTGTACAGTAACAACTGTTTTCCGGGAGTGCATCGCACACATTGATCTGCATTATAAAGACTTGATAGGACACCGCGCATTGTTTGTGCGCAAAGTGTGCGGCCGAACAGTGGCGGCGTGCTGCCTTTCAGGAGGGTAATGTGATGCTGTATGCTGTTCATTTACCGGTACCTAGTCAAATATATCACGGAGAAAACAATTTTCTTATGGGAGGGTGCCATGCCCTAGGCCTCTCTCTCGAAGTCCGGACAAAAATTCAAGAACATCATTTTCCGGAATTAACTGACCACTTTCTTCTTATTAAATAACCCACTCGAAATCTATAACACTGTTTTTGTGCATGTGTGTGTTTGTTTGTGGTCTTTATTCACTTTTCACACCTGTTGCCTACGCGGTCGTGCTTGGGAATTTTCACTCTGGGTTGCTTCATTCGAAATCTATTCATGATTTTAGTTGACTGCTTCTGCAGATCCGACAAACACAAATCGTGGCTTTCTTGGACAATTTTCCTGTGAAATCTGTGGAAAATAAAAGACAAATTAATCATCATGTTTTGAAACCACATTTACCAACAAGTATATCAGAACTGCGACATAGTGAAGTCTCATACACTGAGCCCGATAGGCTCGACACACTGTCATACATTTCTTACTATAACAGGCTTTACGTCTTGCATTATAAAGTACTGGGCATGTTGAAACTTTCTGAATTGAAAGTGCGGCTCACATGTCAAAAGCAGTGCCTTCTCCCAAAGTTGATTTACCATCAATCTCCGGCAATTCGCTGCCTGTGTGCACACGTCAACTATTACTCTTTCCAAATTGATCCTTTTCAGGTGTGGAATTCAGTTTTCCTTCAAATCTGACGACTGAAGTACAATAACCTCGAGCAGGTTTTGAAAGACTCCGTTTGAAGGTACGCGCAAGAAAAGTCGCAACGATCGTTATTTACCCTCCTGGAAATACGCATACGCGGGACGCGTTTTGGACGCGATGTCCTACCCAGTCTATAATTACAACGGAGATCAATGATCGTAGACGATGCAGCGTGGCATTTCTGCCCATAACTGCATGTGCAAAATTCGTTGATGTGTTCTGTTAATGTGAAGGGCCCATTTTGGTACAGAAACGACTTACGGTGCCCATCGTGCCGTTTTCACGCCCGGCAACTAGGGAAATGTGCGAGGGCCAATACTTGCATTTGATTTTTGTAAACTGGTGAGAAATGACGGGTACATTTTGGCAGTATTCTATCCGAGTTCGAAAGGGGATCTGCTTGACTATGCGATGGTGACTTTTTTGCCGTGGCATTTTTGTAACTCCGAATTCTGATGTTCAACTTATGGCCGATGAGGCACGGATTAAGTGAAGTCCCATCCAAATTAAATCTAACGTGCGTTACCGTGGGGGAAAACGGAGTGGGCTTCGCGCCTTTTCCGGCGACAGTGAGGTAGACCCAAAGGCTTACTGATTTGACATCCGTTGCATTCTCGATGTCATTTGCTGTTGTTGAAATTCCAGCACCTAGGGGTGGTTCGTTTCTTTGGAGTTTATTTCGTCGTTTTCCTGCTCGTATTTTTCGGGAGACCTGTCCGGCCAGTGATGGATCAACCATTCACAAGAAAGAGCGGCAGTTGCAACGCACCTGTTGCAACTTTGGGGGTAGCCCAAGAAGATATGCGAGACGTATCTTTTTTGAGAATTTCTCTTCAAATATCAAATTATTCTGCAGTTGAAAGCCAACGAAATTTCTTGTTGTAACCAATGAAAATGTATTTCCGTCGATGGAATAGGGAGGCGAGTGCAGCCCGACTGTGCCACCCCTGGGTCTCTTACTGTTGAATCACCAGTAATAAATTTAACATTATACACCACACAGCTTTTAATACTGAGATCACTGAGAAGAAAATTGGGCCCAACACGGTTGGGGGTCGGCATCACTGTCGAAAATTTAGGGAATTAATATTATAAATGAAAGTAAATCAGCATCAATCCTTTGGCTCACCGTATTCAAACCTAGAAAATTACCCTGTGGGTTCTTCCGCGCCCGGGGACGTGAAAAAAAAAGTGCCGAGGCGGAAAAAGACAAAAGTTATGCGGTGTTGACCAAGCATTCAGGCGCACGGACTCCTGAAATTCGCAAGAATCGCAGTTACCGGCTTCCATATAGGACTCTTCTGGGATCTCGGGGTTCCCGGCCCAACGCACTTCCTCCCTGCCCATCCATTTAACCCCCAAAAGGGTTCGAGCGACCATGCAAGGGAGGACACGAGACAAGCCCCTAAGCCCTGGCCGCCGAGTGGGCCATAACGTCTCGAACCTGTACTAAGGTGCTCACCTGGACTTCGCGGACAGTGCCAGCCGCAGAGCTTATCCAGTAGGCTAAGGTACTGCTGGTATTTGACGGGGTGAATTAGAGTCTCTTATAGCGACTGACTGACAGCAAGCGTTTGGAAAATAAAAACCACCACTGGGATTCGAACCCACCGTCTGACGATCTGATAACCGCGCGCTTAACCACTCGGCCATCTCAGAGCTATTGAGCTCTGTTGTTCATATCAAGGAGATAAAGTCATTAACCTCACTGCACAGAATCTTGCTGTGTAAATACCGAGTGATTAAAATGTTACAATAGTGCATCACGTAGCAAAAAATAATACACATTCACGCAAACAATGGAGGTCAAAATTAAATGCTCTCCCTGACAGCTTCTCTGTACCATTTTTTTTTTTAAATGAACGCGAATCAACATGGGCAAATCCCCGGACCGTGAATACGTTACACGCACATTTGTATGTGTCAAAGGCACTGGGGCGAGAACCATAGCGTGAACTTACGCGTGCACCGCGTAGTCCATTCGTTTGCGCTGCACTTCCTGATTCAGAATGACGTCACAGTTCTGTACTCTTTTCAGAGAGTTACGACAAGGTGCAAGTTTGATAAAGGACAACTACGTGTAGTTAACTAGTAGCTGATTTGTGACTTTACACTGATCCAATAGTAGTAGAGATAGGAGAGTTCCGGATCACACCCCCTTTTTCACCGTTTTTATCAAAAACCCTTGGGTACCTATACAACCAAAAAATCTCAGGGAATCTCTTAAAAATCTAAAATTCTAGATTTTGTCACTTTTCCCTGGGTACCTCATCAACCCCCTAAAATAAGGATGCAAATATTATACATTTGTGTCAAAATCTCTTTTATTTGCCACTCGAACCTTTTGACCAGCCGGTGCCGCTCGTTCTCACTCGCCCGAAAAAATAAATGGAAGATCAAACTAGAAACGTGAACAAAGATATGATTATATTGGAACCGCCTTAAGTAAATGCTCTTTGTATAAATGGAAGAACAAACTGGAAACTTGAATTGTTATTTTTGCAAAGACGTTATTAGTTCTCGGAGCTTGACGGACTGTTTAGATTGCTCTCGTTGTTTTGCTTCTAAAAATTTATATAACTGCGTCGAATGTAAGTTGTGTAAGAATTGTCACCATTGTAAAGATTGCGTTAGATGTAAGGGTTGCGTCATTAGCATCAATTGTGGTAGATGTAAAGATTGCGTAGATTGTTTTGATTCGTATGACTGTAGTTATTCAACCGCGTTAAATGATTGCGAGGACTGTCACAATTGTAACAGTTGTATCAAGTGTTTCGGTTGTATCGATTGTACTTGTTGCGTAAATTGTGTAGAGTTGCATGGGTATAATTATGTAGCGCGTGTAAATGGTAAGTTTAAAAAGCTGAGACCTGTGCGAAAGGGGGAATTATTACCCATTTCAGCTACTAAACTTGACTCAGTTCTATATAAAAGTGGGTTCATTATTGAATATGACACAGATCTAAAATTTATATTTTAAATAAAAATGATAAAAAATTTAAAAAACCTTATTATAAATAGAACATGTATATCGTCTCAAATGATCACAAACGTCTAAATGACGGCAACAAGAACCCAAAGATTACTTATGGCCCCTTTGACCCTAAAAACCTAGTCATTTTAAGGCCTACAAAGAATTCTTCTAAGATTCTCTATTCCCACGATGGAGAACAGAAACGATTGTTAATTAGGCTCGAAGACCCTTGTTATGGTATAAACCCGGTTTACAAATATGGTACTAAGGAACCTACTGACCAAAAACAAATTTGTTATCAACTGTCTCCCAATACTGAATCGCTGCTATTACGTATAAATGAGGCGGTTTACAGGCATTTTGAAGAATTAACGGACGAAGCCCTGGAAGACCTTCCCGTGATTACGCGTAACTCTTTTAAGGTGTCTCAGAGATTAGACGACATACCCGATCAAATTAATTACTTAGTTAAACCGGCTTTTACCGATAAAAGTAGGATGTATGTTAAGATCGCCTATGACGCCACTTTGGTGGATAAGTCATTTAAAGAAATCGATCACGCTCTTTTTGCTAACAAGAAATGCGAAGCGATCTCTTTGATCTCTCCTAAGGACATCTATCATGGAGCCCACGGTTCTCTGTCTTGCGGTGCGAGCGTTAGGTATAGGGTCATATCGGCTATGCTAACGGTTGAAGAAAAACCTTATCTTTTGGACGCGTTTGAGTAAAAGCGAGTTGCTTCTCAATTTAACCTCGGTTTCCCCGGGGTTAAATTTTTTTTACTTTAAATAAATAAACTTTATATAAAATGACTGATGCGGAGCTTTGCCATTTACGTAATCTAAAAGAGGTTCACATAATCGGAGCAAGAGCAAAAGATCTCGCTACTTGCGATCACCAAATAGTTGAAATAGACGAAAGATATGTGTGTAAACATTGTAATAAAGTTTTTGGGTGGATCGCCCGTTTTGGCGCTGCAGAAGTGGGAGATCGGTATTACAAGCATCACGTTTGGAAAAAACCCAAGCCGCCAAAATCGAGAAAAACGTTGCAGAAGTATAATATCTGTTTTCAAAACGGCGAAGCGGGTGAAATAGAGTATCGATTGAATCAGGCTTTAAACGGTAAGATTTCTCGGGGTAAACCGTTGGAGGCTTTAATTGCAGTCTGTTATCAAGACGTCACTGGGGAAACCGAATCTAAAGTTAAAGAACTTTTTGGTGCCTCAGATAGGCACTGGGAAAACGCTATGGAGAAGTTTAAAAATAGTTTAATTTAAAAATGGAAATGCATACGTTTTATTTGACTGAAAATCCTCAAACGTTTGAATTAAAAAACGAGATTAACAACATTAAAGGCGATAAAGTAGTCCGGGTCAAAAACATTCAGTTTGAAGCTGAATATTTATACGTAACACAAGACACCGACATTCAATGGGATACAAATTTGGGCAGAAACGAAAAAAGAAGAAAAGAGACGGCCCCAAAACTTATTTTGACGGGAATGAAAGAACCTATATATGCTTTATTAGTTCCAAGTTTGGCTCAACCGTTGCCCGAGTCGCAAAGAGGAAGCATCGTGGTGTCTACCGGGTATTACGGAATCGACTGGTTTGATTTTATTTTAAACGCCATCCCTGGTGTAAGTTTTAAGGTGCACTCGGAATCAAAAAGGGTGACCTTAACCATTACAGATCCCAATCTCAAATTGCGGCTCAATAGAGAGGTGGCTAACTTGCTAAACTTACCCGAAAACAAACTTTCGCCCAATGTTATTTATATAGGTGAGTATAACTCAACTCCTATGTTTATTCACTGCCAGCAATTGGAGCACTCTGTAAATTTTTATAACGGAAAGTCTTCTAACCTGCTCGGCGTTATCCCTTATGAATCAACGAATAAAACACCTAAAAAGCTATTATCTCGGAACATCAGTGAGTTGACCTTTTCTTTGAGAAACGAGCGAGATGAACTCTTGAACAACGTCGGTAAAATTTTGATTGAATTAGATATCTATTAATAAAATGGAGAAAGATATTGAGACGCATACATTTCACTTGACTAATAATCCACAGACATTTAAACTAAAAAACGAGATTAAAAACGAAAAAGGGAGCAAACGTATCTGCGCCAAAAACATTCAGCTAGAAAAAAAGTTTTTTAACATTATGAGAGAGACAGAGATTGAGTGGGGGGTAAAAGAATTATCTAACGAACCCGGTGATGATGGATCAATCAATCAAGCCTTGGTGCAAAAATATAGTGATCTATATATAGGTGAAAAATATGAAATTGAAAAACCAAGTTTACAATTAATAGATGTTTTTTTTGGATTTTATTTTGCGACTCAAAATTTTTTAAGAAACATACAAAAATACACTTTAAATTGGGAATATAATGTTAGACGAATAAAAGTATATAAAGCACACATGTTATCTACAATAAGTGTAATAAAAGACAAATTTACTGATTTTTCTTCTTTTAAACAAAGACAAATGCCTTTATAGCCGAGTTTCCAAATTTAACACACGCGTATAAACTACCAAAAGTAACCACGGACGAAGTGGTAGAACGCTGGAACTCAGATCCGTTGACATTTTATCAAAATCAATTTAATTTTGCGGTCTATTGCGCGACAACGGCCTGCGGTGTGGGTTCTGATTTACTGTCTAGTCACGACCCATATGTCTCGGCTTTATTTAATTTTCACTTGTATTATACCGTACGAAAAATATTTTATGACTGCGTGATGCCCATTCCGAGCGACGACGTATTTGACGTGATTAACAATAATTATGACCATCGGAAGTTTACCGACACGTGCCTTTTATACGGAGTTGACCCAGATATGAACTTTAGGCAAAAAGTTGATCTTTATACAAATGGTCTTGGTATCGCTTATTATTTTGATCGGGTCGGTTTGATAGACACGGGTGTTAGACAGTGGTTACCCGTACCAGGAAACGATTATAATCCAAAATTAGATGCGGATGAGGTAGACAAAGACTGGACCGCAACAAATTTAGGTCTCGGGCTAGGCGCTACAAAGCCTAACCTTTCTTTTGTGCACAAAGTCATGCAACTCGGTTACTCTAAGGTTGACTCCGGCGTAACGGCACAATACGTAGTAGAATATATTTTGCAAGATCCAAAGGTTGTGACTATCGGATGGTGGGGTTTTATTCCTAAAAAGTCGCGGTTGACTGACGTGGGAATCACCAAGGTAAACGAATCAATTCGAGCTTACGTCTACGCATTACTAGGGGCTATTATGATCGTAGAATCTTTAATTAATTCGGGCCCTGATCTCGAACAGTCGATCGACCAATATCAAGATTCGCTACAGTACGCAAAAACGCCTTTAAACTTCGTAGTTGCCCCAGGTTTGTACCTGGTGCCCTCAGATATGGACTTACGCGTCGGAACGTTTGAGGGGTATAACAATAATTTACAAGTCGCGACTGAGGATATGAAGACTGGATACGTACCGAGTTTAAATAACGGAGCGAGTTTAAAAGCTGACTTTAATGAAGAAGCGATTCAACCAGAAGTGTTACCGAGGAAGCCAACTGTAAAGCCGGTTTTTAGTAAGCCTTTAGACGCACACAACGAAGAGAAACTATCATTAACCATCGGAGCCGTTGCAGTGGGTGTTGTCGGGTTTATGTTGTATAAAATTTTAACTTAAACGAAGCGAGAACGTTTTGAATTAGAGCAAAAGAGAATATTCCCTCCTAAATCTAGGAAGGAATATTTTTTCTTTTTGGTCCTTTTTATCCATTCTTTTGTACGTACGTCAAAAGCAAAACACCCGCGCCCACGAACAAGGTCCAAACGTGTTCTGCCACCCATCCGACCGCTTTACTCGCCACGTTAAAAATCCAACTCAAAATGCTGCCGATGACCCCGGGCAAAGCTCCTAAAGCGCTCAACCCAAGTTTCTTTAATACGTTTGCCAGGTTCCACAGTTGACGTTTGATCCAATCGGTAACTCCACCTTTGGAAGGAGGAGCTGGCGTTGGTTCAGGCGTTGGTTTGATCGCTCCGCTCGTTCCAACAGCTCTGACGCTGGCAACTATACTACTAACGATGGTACTTATCGCTAAACTAATCGCCGTTAAAATGCTCGCGATCGTGACGCCTTGTTCTCTAAATAAAATATTAATTCGTTCGCGTAAAGTCAAATCTTTACCTAGAGCCGTTTGGATCGTTTCTTTTAACATTTTAAGTTGGTTTCTAAATCCCGAGGTTAAATTTTTTCGTTGGGCGTTTAATGCTTCTAACTCATTGTAAAGATTTCTGAGACTTTTAAGTCCTAATTCTTTTGAGTCTTGCGTGATATCTGGTTCCTTTAATGCATCTTCAATTATCCGAATATTTTCTTTTACACTCGCGATCTTAGCTTCTACAAGTTTTAATTGTCCTCTTATTGTTTGTAAGCTTTGGTCGAGTCCTCTAATCTCTCTGAGAGTAAATTCTGAATTTGCATCTTCTGGGTCTAAGTTATGAGACTGTTGTGCTATTTCTTGAAGTTGATCGAGTGGCTCATCGAGTTGGTCTATAGATCCGTCTTCACTCGTGATCTTTTCTATATTTTCTGAAACAGCTTTTGCCTCTTCAATTAATTGAAATGCAGGGTTTTTGTAGCCTTCTAACCCTAAAGTGTGTCTAATAAAATCTACGCCTCCTTCTTTTTCTAAGCTAGACAACGCAAGAAACCGTCGTCCACTTTTATCTATTATTGTTTTAGTCAGGCGGATTTCTTTGCCGTTATGGGTTGCATAGAGTCTTCCTTTTGAATCAAGGTGAAATATATTTGTATTTCCACTTCCATTTTCTACTTTCAACCCAGTTTCTCTTTCAATCTCATCATAAAAGTTTCTCATCTTAGCGTTGATTTCTGATATATCTCTACTCTTTGCTTCTAGATCTGGTGGCACTTTAAAGTCAATCTCTCTCAACAAGAATCATTTCTTGTAGCCTTGTATCAAGGGTATCGTACTGTTGTAATTCTTCTTGTTCACGTTCTTGACCCATGTCGTCCATTTCAAATCCCCCTTCATCCATTTAAAATAAGAAAACTTAACTCGGACTGCCCATAGGAAATGTTGAGGGTAGAATACCCTGCGCTACCAACCAACCTTGGGTAGCCAATGCGCCGCTGGACAAAGCGGTTAATTTTAATGCATCTTCGGCAGACAACTTATTGAAATCCGGTGGTTTAATTTTAAATAGCTTACTCGACAGCATGGCGTATCCGAGTGAGATTCCTGAAACAACTGCGCCGTGGTAAACCGTATTGGCGATTCCGTTTACGTCGATTGATTTAGCGTTACTCATATTTAATAATAAGGAACTTTTATTCCATATCTAAAATTGGTTCTTGTTTGGGAATAGTCAAGCTTTGCTTTGGCTGAGCGCTAATTTGTCGTGAACTGCTCGACTTGTTTCTCCAAATTAAGTAGATCACAACCCCCGCAACCCCCAACGAACCGAGTATCAAGCTTCTGTTCTCTGTAACCGTTTGATAGATCTTATTTTGGTTACTCTCTTCACCGTTAGCTTCGTCCGCTAATTTCATCTTAACGAGTTGTTGCTTCATCTTCTTGTTATGTTCCGCTAACTTCTTACCTTGTTCTACACGCTTTGGATTTTTAGCTTTAGTACTCCTTTCAGTCGTAGTTTCTTCTACTCGCTTAGTTACCGTCTGAATTTGGTTGCTCGAGTTCGCTTCGTTGTTGCTCGCTGGTGTTGGGTTCACTTCGTTTGTTGACATCCTCTTTTATAATAACAGAACTTTTGTTAAACTCCAGGTGTTTTGTTGTAATCAGCATTGTTGTAAGTGGAGAAAGATAAACTCCATATTTATAACAGACCTCTGTAAGTAGTCTACCCATAGTTTGACTGATAATCGGATCGTCGTTGAGATCTTTAGTAAGCGCTTCTTCGGACTTTAAGTTGACGTTGAATCCGAGTAGATCGATCGGGGTGGCTATTCCTAGTAGACGAGAGTACAAACTTAAAATCGAGTGACCAAGGGTTTTGACAATTTCTTTGCCAAACTTAACTTCGTAGAGGTTAAACAGCTTTTCTTGTTCTTTTGGTGGCAGAGCTTCAATTTCTTTTATCGAGTATTCTTTTCCGAGATACTTCTTGCTTTCGCCCGAGGCAGCTATCGCGCAAAGGCGGTCCTTTACGTTTGATTCGCTGCTCGCTTGGCTTCGCTCGGTGAATATGCTTTTTATGTCGTCCATTTTAATAATAAGTACTCTTTAAATTTGTTGTAAGTATACTTTAGTCGTATGTACTCGTAGGTGTAGTAGGTCAGGTTAACCGCAATAACTAATTGAATAACTAGTTGAACGTATTGTAGCATTGTTGCTTATTTACAATAACTAAATTAAATTTTATTATAGCACAGCTGGCGTAACTAGTTAATCAACAAAGTAAAGCAAATTAATAACATACCTATTATTTAGTTACAACTGGGCTGAGTAACTTGCGGGTGGTTCGGTATTTAACACCAACTTACTAAATTTCACGTCACGTAGGTGTCTTTTGATTTCTTCTCTCTTTTCGTCTGGCACAACGTCGTTTTCGTCTAAACACTGATCAAATGAATTACGATCCTTACAGTGAAATATTGCCGTCCAGGCGGTATTTTCTCTGAAGTCTTTTAAAACAGAATTATACTTTTGTGTGAGTAGCCAGCAGCTGTGGAGGTAATGTCGACCCGAGAACGCCATCTTAGACAAAGCACAAACTGAACCACTCTTAGACTTCTTACGATACTTAATAAACTGATCGGCCGCACAATCGTCGATAATAAATAATGTATTTACACCATCGAATACTCTCTGATAAAGTTCTATCGCCTCATTTAATTCTAGTCTTTCTCGATCCAGGTCACAAAGATAGACATTTTCATCGGTGTACACCCACAGTCGTTCTAAATACGTTTTATTCTTATATAGCGTCGGGCATATGATCACGATAGCTTCAAAGGTGAATCGGTATTCTGTCTCTAAAAGATTTAAGATCCAGTTAGTCTTCCCCGACCCCGTCTTGCCCACGATTAAGGCACAGTGGGGATTCTTAAACATCTGGTTCTCGCTACGCTCGTACTCCCTCTGGTCGTTCTCACTTCGTTCCACTCGCTCGTTTTCGCTTTGGTTCATTTAATTTTAATAGACTAAACTTTTGAAGTTTCCATCTTCCACCGTTAGTTGAGAATCCATTACCAAGAACACGTACATCGTCTACGGCCCCGCGGTTTCGGCCGTTCGTTCCATCTGTATAGATATGTCTCCTCCTCCGCCTAGAGGTCTGCCCGATCCGTGAGCAGAATTGTCGTCAGAACTTCGGAAGTCTAGCCATAGACCGTACTTGTCTTTTAGATAGTCGGCTAGATCTACTCCCAACAAAGATAAGTCCGAGACGACCCCTCTAGCCAATTCTTTATCCGAGTCTCCGAAATACTTTATAACTTCGTTCCAATGTTGATATTCAAACAGACCCTGCGAGTACAATTGATTTGGTTTTCCTTCGACTGTGACGACCGTTTTAGTGATGTGTGGATTATAAAATTTTTGCGGATCTTTGATCGCCGGGTCTCTGAATAAAATCAACACCCCTTTTAGGCTTCTAATACTCTGGTCTATGCTTATATTCCATAGCGTATCTGACTTGTTTACCGCTTGCTTCTTCCACGAGTGAATCCGGTCAAAAAGGTAATACATCGTCTTCTTGTTTCTCAAGGTTTGGGCCAAGTCTCGGTTGGTGACTACCTCGTATTCCAGGGTCAGATCTGAAATTTGATATTCAGCCGCGGTATCTGACGAATTAACCACTTTGTCGTGTCTGTTAAAAGTTAGTTGATACGTTAGAGGTTCTTTAAACCACGAAGGATAAAATGGAGCGTGATCTGTCAACATAGGCGTGTCTAGTGGAATCGCGTACCTGTTTTTAAAAGCGTCGGCAATTGCTTTGTCCTTACCATCGTTTGCGGCAGCATTAGCATCGCTAGCTCCTAGACGTAACTTAGCTACATTTTCTTTCTCAAGTCCAAAATACGCCATATTTTTGGTCTGTGACAGGGGCAACCAATTGTCCTTGAAATTGTGAAATACGTCCGCGTCATAGTAACTTACGATTTTATTTCCCTGGAGACTTATATTTATTTCCGACACCAAGTTTCTCGCCACGTTGTTATAGACCGTCCTGTTGTCATCCGAGGCACCGTCGAGATCGAGTTTAAAGGCGAGCTTTGCAGTACCGGGTACCATGACTTCGTCCATACCTAAGGAGGGGAATTTTACGTTTAACGTGTGACCCGCGTCTATCGTACTCGGGTTGTGCGTAATGGTGACTTCGCGCCGCTCACCTTTGATCGCGCGAGGAACTTTAAGTCTGCGACTCGGGTTAAGCTTTTTGGTGTACATCTTACTTTTAATATATACGATTCTTATTTTATCATTTTAAAAAGAAAAGAAAACACGACTAACGTTAAACCCGCTGCAAAAAACAGATCTTCATATTTTTCACCTTCTAACATATGGGCGATTTCGTCGATCTTTAGCTGAGTTTCTACCTGTTCGGTTTGAATCTCGATTAATTTATCTTTAACTCGCTTTGCTTCGTCCTCCCTTCGGTCGTCCATCACTATTTAATTTAACCTTATTTTAAAAATGGCTAGTGTTTTAATGATGGTTGGAGGAGCGATAGTAAACGCCTTAGCATTCACAGGCTCAAATTTTTTATTTAGCAGTTTATCAAAAAATAATGTTGACGAAGAACGAAAGCGTCACGACCTTGCGTTAGAGCAACTGGCGCAAGCAAAACAAGAGTGGGAACAAAAACGCGTACACATGCTAGACTTTTTGAACGAACGAATGCGACAAGAACGCGCGAGTCAGCAAACATTTGTAAACGTGGACGAAGCGTTGCGGGCTTATTCAGAATTAACCGGTAAGAGTATTACCCCGTTACCACCAGAGCCTACTTTGTCCGATTTTTACGAGCCTTCCGAAGATCAAAAAATTCGCGAGTTTGTTTAGATTATAAGTGGAACTGCGATAGTCGGGTTGTTGGCTTACCGGTACTCGCTCAGCTCGTAACTCATACGCTTAAATTTAAAAACTAGTATTTTTAAAATGGACCAAACTTTTAAAAAACTATTTTACAGTCCACAGGGTTACTGGCGAGGAAAAAGTGCTGTCGATCGTCTACACGAAAAGACCGGTGCAGACAAATCGGTTATTAGGAAGTGGCTAAAAAAGCAGGCCGTTTGGCAAATATATTTACCCGCACCAAATTACGTACCCAGACCTACAATGTTGCAATCAGAATCGGTCGAACCTAATTACGCGCATCAAATGGACATACTTTATTTACCCTGGGACCGAGTTAAAAGAAAAACATTTAAGTACGCTTTGACCGTGGTAGACGTGGGTTCGCGGTATAAAGAAGCAGAACCGTTGACCAGTAAAACCGCCGAACAAGTTAGCGAGGCAATAAAGAAAATTTACGAGCGAGCGAAGCGAGCTGCGACCAGAGGGAGTAACGGGCGATCACCTTTGACGTGGCCCAAATTCGTAATGGTAGACTCGGGATCTGAATTCAAAGGCGAGTTCAAACGGTTAATGACAAAAAATAAAGTACAAATTCAAGTGGGTGAACCTGGGGTACACAGATCTCAAGGAATCGTGGAAAGGTTTAACCGCACTTTAGCCGAAAGGTTATTTGGCCACCAATACGCTCAAGAAATGTTAAACGTGGGTGTGCGTAACGTGGAATGGGTAGAACGTTTGCCCCAGGTCGTGAAATCGTTAAACGAGGAAAAAACGCGTTTAATCGATGCCGTTCCTGCAGAAGCCGTCAAATCAGACCGAGTGAGCCAAATACCGAGTACACCTGTAAGAACTACCCAAAGAGAACTTCCTCCAAGTGTATTAGTTAGGTACCTCTATTACTCGGGCGAGCAAGAGGGTGGCACCGTCAGAAGGGCAACAGATCCGATATGGTCCGTGGACGTCTACCAATTTGAAAAGCGAACTAGTCAATTTAAACGGGTGAAAGGCAAGAGAGTCAAAACGGGCCCAACATTGTACTACCTATTAAACGGCCCGAATAGGAGTTTCGTCAAAGAGGAACTTCAGGTAGTACCCGAGGATACCGAATTACCGGAGTAGTTTATGTCCTTATGCCCGTAAGCTAACGTATCGATTCCGTTCGGCAATATGTAACGCTTTGTGTCCAACGGCGACAAACTAAGTTTATTTTGTGAAATGGTGAACACCCGATGTTTATCCGATCTAAATAGTTGTTGTTTATTGAAATGAGAAACCCTTTCAAATAGGCATCTTTTATACATCTTGTGGGTCAATCGTTTCTCGGTTACTACCTTGGAGACCCCTTTCGCCTTCTTTAAAGAAAAGTACTCGCTTTGCTCGTAGCTCGCTGGTGCTCGCTTTTGATCGGTAGTTAAGATCGAATACATTTTTGGTCTGATACAAACGGCTTCTAAAATTGTTTTACCGCCAAACTCGTCTTTCATTTTGCCTATGACTTTTTTTATTTTTGACGCTGTAAAGCGGATGACCCGGTGGATAATTACTAAAGTCAAACAAATGGCGCTTTTCGTTTAGGTAACCAGTTAAATCGACGGAGCTTTGCTCGATTTGAACTAATAGAGAATCAGTGTCCGTATAAAGTAAATTTACTTTTTCACCAAAAGTTGATTTTAGTTCGTTGTAGTAGAAATCATACATCAACGTTTTTGAGATATCGAGAATACTTACACCGCAATAGATTGGCTTATTTAATTTTGTTTTGGTTCGGTACATCTCCACAAACGAAAGAGAACAGTCCCCAAATGGCACCGTCGATTTATAATTCGGTTTATAAGTTAATTTTTTGTATTTTGCGGCGTCTTGTTCGTCCCTTAGGAGGTGACCGTCAATTCGATGTCTTACATTTTCCATCGTCTTGCCAAAAACCGAGTTATTCATCAATTTGAAAAAGTCCTTCTCAAAATCATTTTTTGCTTTCTTGCGCAATTTTGTGTTTTTGTCGATGTAGCTTTTCATCCACGGCTTTTGACGGAAACGCAGTACCCGGTGAACTTCTTTGATCCACAACCCTAGTTTGAGATATTTTTGTAATGTACGATAGTGAACCACGTATTTTCGTTTGGTGCCCAAAGTAGCCACTAGTTTGTCTACCGAGGTCACTTGCTCGCCATTACCAATTAAATCCAGTTGGTAACTCGAAAACCATTCGTTTGGTACCGTGATATTTTCAGGTGCAAGTGGAAAGTCATTGTGTTTGTCATGGTGACGTTCCGGGTAATCTAAAGAAATCTCAAACATGTAACCGTAGTCGTCGGTTAGTCGCAACTCTTGGATGTAATAGTAATTAAATTTTTCTAAGTCTGTTTCCCAGGTAAATTCCCCTACAGGCAGATATTTGCTCATCGCCCAGCCGTATAAATTATTTGCGTCTAGGTACATGATCTGTGACTCTGGCTTATTTGGGTCATAGTCGGGTAGTTCTGGGCTATTAGCTTTCGCGTATCGCTTTGCGCCCACACCCGAGATACCACCTCTTTTTGCCCTTTCAAAGAACAAGTGCTTGTCAATGTCTGTCAGTAGTTCCAGTTGTATACCCGAATGCTTTAAGAGGGCGTCCCACGAAAGGCCTGGCGCCGTATAGTAGTTGGCTGGGTCAAGGCCGTAGTTCTTCTTGCATACCTTCCGAAAGTTTTCAAATACACCCGCTAACAATAGCACGTCCGTTTCCACGTATAGGTCGTGGTAGTCACCTAGATTTTGACAGCCAAAGGCTTCCCATACTGTTTCCGCACGAGCGTATTCTTGCTCGGTTATTCCTCCCTGCTTCAGAGAACTATAGAAAGCGTCTACTGGTGGGAGTTGTCTCTCTTGGAACCGATCAAAGGAGTCTATATACTCATAGGGGTAAATTCCCTTTTTCAAGAGTAAATTTGGGTTATTTGGAAACCTTTCACAAAGTAAGTTAAAATCATCGGGTGAACAATTTTTAACCAACCGATCTAGCGAAGCCGCCATAAAATGAAAGGAGTCTAAAAATCTGAGTTGACCAAAAGAAAACGAAATGTAGTTCTCGGTATTTTTAGCGATCAACTTGATTGATTTTCCGTAAAATTCGTGAGCGCCTTGCATAATTAAATGTGCGTCGTATTTCTCCAAGTTGTGTAAGATCACCGGAATGGGGGTTTGGTCGGCCACTATTCTTAACTTGAGATTACAACTAGCATGCGCTGGGCCTCGGTACTTCCCCGTCACGTGACAATGATCGCGAACTTTTCTAAAATTATTGATGGGCTTTTTGCAATCCAAACATTTCCATTCTCTGAACTCTTTATCTTTGCCTTCGACTTTAACTATACGACAAAACTTGATTTTTTCTTCTTTTGTCTCTGGTGGTTTTGGAATATCACATTGACAGTGAGATTCATCCGCTTTTGCTCGATCTATCAACTTTTCGCATATCCAGCATCTATTACATTGTTCGTAAAGTTTTTGTAACTCGGGTGACCAGATCAACTTCGCTTTGTTTTTAAACGTTTCGTTGATATTCTCTGTTTCCTGAGAAAGTGACCCTACAAAATCAACAGCCGCGTCTTGGCCTCTGTAAGTCTTTTGGCTAGTGCAAACTCCATCGCATCTGACGACCGCGTATGAGTATCCACAAGGCTTGTGAATCTGTGTTTTGAGAGTGTTTGTGTCTGCTGGCGGTAATTTTTCAAAAACAGACTCAAAATCGGCGTAAATGACAAAAGGCGCGTCTTGCTTATTTTTGTAATTTTTAAACTTGAGTATATTTTCACCCTCGGCTGGCATTTCAACTTTACATGTAGGAACGTTTAAGCCTTGGCAATCTTCTTTGTGGTTGGCTAACTTTTCTTCCGTTTGGAAAGGCGACAAGCACTTAAAACACCAGTGTTTTTTACCGTTGTGTTTATTGATGTCACCCGTCAACCGAGAAAAGTTTTTAATCCAACAATAGTGATTTTCGTCACCTTTGTTAAAGTAAAGTAAATTGATCGGTTCTTCTGGACGCTTGCTTTTGTGCAGAATGTAAATACCGTCTTTTTTGGTGTAACCAAACACATTGATCGCCAAGTTATTTTGCGATTCGATACGTGAAATTTGTGAAATCGGTGTTGGAAAGCTTATGTTTGTAAAATTTAGACTGTCTGATTCTGACCGGTAAGTCGAAGGTCGCTCCTTATTTATTTTATATTTTGGATTTGTTTCTAGCTGACTTTTGACTCCGTCTGAATACAGCTTCAAAGCTGCTCTCAACGCCCATCGGATGCATTCTTGATCTTTATTTTGGACGTTTATGATTGCTTTTTTGTCTAACAGTTCCTTAGGCAACGGAATGTAAGAAGAACCGACTGGATTATATTTAACCACGTTGATGTAAAAAGCGACAACTTTGTCAAAGATCCACCCCGAGCCTTTTTGTGTATGGGCCTCCACCTGTTCGATTTGTTCTTCGCGTTGCTTAGCAAGTGCATTTTTAACGCCGGCTTTACTCGTTACTACGTCTTGATCACTCTGAAAGGGAAAGGTGCCGTAGTCAATCGTTCCGTCAAGTTTTTCCAATCTAAACTGCACTTTAAGATGTGTTTGTAATTTGTAACTCCCGATTTCTTTGAGTTCGACTAGCGCTGTTTTCTCTATCAACTGCTTGTAAAAATCAAAAAATGTATTAGGTCATCTTCATAGAAGCGAGGAATCAACTCCCAATTACGAAAATTATTTTTAAAACGCCATATACGTTTAATGTGTACTTCCTCGAGTTCTTGAGGTTGTGTATAAGCTTTAATAGCATCAATAAAGTCCTGTTTGACATATCTGTCTTTGTTTGCATAAGGAATACCGTTTTCAACAGCTGTCGATATGACTGACGCGGGAGATGCCTAAATTGTTTTTGATCCTCTCTGATAGCTTTTATTAGTTCTAATCGTGTATGATATTTGCGTCTAGGTGGTGATAATGAGATATTATACCGTTTAATAAAATCTTCCAAAAACGCCTTCTTAAATCGAATAAAGTTCGTTAATATAGGTCGATGTTGTTGATAACTCATGTCTCTTTTTATATATAGATTTATAAAGTTTTTATCAATTTTATTCAACATGTTTTTTTTATATACTACTATTTTATACAAAGAGCATTTACTTAAGGCGGTTGCAATATAATCATATCTTTGTTCACGTTTCTAGTTTGATCTTCCATTTATTTTTTCGGGCGAGTGAGAACGAGCGGCACCGGCTGGTCAAAAGGTTCGAGTGGCAAATAAAAGAGATTTTGACACAAATGTATAATATTTGCACCCTTATTTTAGGGGGTTGATGAGGTACCCAGGGAAAAGTGACAAAATCTAGAATTTTAGATTTTTAAGAGATTCCCCTGAGATTTTTTTGGTTGTATAGGTACCCAAGGGTTTTTGATAAAAACGGTGAAAAAGGGGGTGTGATCCGGAACTCTCCTATCTCTACTACTCCAATGTATTTTCTACTTTACACCTAAAACTCAGGTTTCTATAATTTCAGTTCACCGTGCTTTTCGTGAAAACAAATGTCGGTATATGTTTAGCAGCTCTTAGGTTTATTCCTCCATTAACGGATACTCCCACACCTGCAAACACAACATATCAGAAATTCGCACTTGTTAAAGGATGCGGTGTGCGAAGTGAATTTAACCCTATAACGACCATTGTAAAAAAAAACAATAACAAAAAAAAAAAAAAAAACGAAATGTTTGTTTTTTCCCGAAAACTACAGCATTCTGGGTGGAAATATTTTACAGGCTGACTGAGACTATTCTGTACTGTTGTTTAAGTAAGATATCTCAGGATTGTACGGTAGTCCCATTTTCGGGATTTTACGAATGGTGTACACCACCTTTAATTGTGGTCCTTGATTGAACATGCCCATGAATGTCTCAAATGTGGGAACTAAAATGGTGGATTATACGTCAGTGCACATGGACAATCGGCAAACAAATAGCTGCAAGCAATTCTACACACACAACGAATAGCCATTTTGTTTCCAAAGCGTTAAGTTGGTTGCGCTCTGTCTCTCTTCGGCTGTCACAGTGCACCCTACGAAAAACATCATTAGATCAGTGAGGCCTTTGGGCACTGAAAAAAAAAAAAAAAAAACTGCTCCAGTTCTTAGCATTTAGAGCTTGGGTTTTTCTTTGCTTGTACCTATTTGAATTGTAACCCTAAAAGAGTCGAGAGCATCCGCCCCTCCACATTTATCCTGTATCACCGCAATGCATTTTTTTCGGGAGCTGAGACTTGAGCAATTTCAGAGTAATGCTTTTGCATTCATTTTGACGCCAAGGCAGTGAAAATCAAACATGCCGCTCTTGCGCAGCACCTATTTCTCCAACACAGGTCCAAAAGTGGATACTTTCCACTCCCAGCTTCACTAAAGGTGACTTGAGATGCACGTGGCTGTCAGTTTCAGTAAACCTTGAGTTTGAATAAAATCTGGTACACTGAATTAAAAGTCATAATATGACTAAATTCTGGGCAAGCTTTTGAAAATAAAGTTTACTGAGGTACAGAGATGGAGTCTATGGGTTTGTACCCAAAACATTGATTGTACTACCCTTTATTGAAAAGGAAGGCATAATTAGCGCAGTTCGTAAACATCAATGTTCAGTTGCAAAACAGTATCAATCGGTGCCTGTAAAGTTTAAACATTTCTTCGCACCAACTGATATAGAAAGAAAGTGTTCAGTTGTTGACCACTGATTTTGCAGTGCCGTGTGAGATGGGGTGAGTTTATTGACATGTTGGCATGTTATGAGTGCGAACGCCGCATTGCGATTATGCTATATCGTCACCGTTTTCACGAAAAGCCACACATGTTGAAAGTATCATTTTTTTATTTATTTATTTATTTTTATTTCGAAAAAACATTCACGTTGTTAGGGGCCAAATTTTCGAGAAGTGCATTTGCGTTTTTCTCGAAGAGATACAAATCTTTGTGCACCTTGTACACGCACAAAACAGAAAGGCCGGAGAGTAAGATGTTCGTTTTCACGAAGAACCGGACGTTTTTGTTATAATGTAACAGTTGTGCGCTGGGACACGTCCGGCCCTTCCCTATGAAAAAATACTGTAGTGTCAGTGCTGGATGACCAGTTGGGGGCGCTAGCACTGATCTATGGTAAAGCGTGTGGTGGGCTCCTACTGGCCAGCCTGGAAGACCTGTTGCCACGGCACTGGTGCAGTATAGTGTTTTCTAAGTCACGCTGTGTTGGGTGTGTTTTGGAGTTTAAGCCAGACAGGAGTGACAGTGATGATAAAGCCTGTGAGCCGCAAAAACCTGAGCAGAAGGCTTTCCTTTTGGCTGCGTGAGGCAGACCCGTAGAGGCGGTTGACTTTACAATGCATTGCATAGAAAGGACAAAACGTAGGAAAACGTGGATTTTGATTTCACGAACAGACACGGCGAAATAACCACTGTGTTCAGTTTAATTACTTGCCTCAGTCAAAATATCATCTCTCAAAGAGTCATTTTGGGTTTTCTTACTGGATATAAACTTGTTCCTTTTTTTCAGTTTTGAAAGAGGAAAAGCTTCGTTGGCGATTTATCGAAAACCATTTTTTCTTCAAAATCTACATGTACGGCTCTTTGTGAAAACGGTGAAGATAGGCCTATGTGCACCACGCCCGTTTCAGCAAAATCTCTCAAAGAAAGGATCGCAGGCTGCGGGTACAGAATGTTACTGTACTCGACGAAGTGTTTCGTTATCGAGTCGAACGCCGTGAAGAACCTGTCCGCGGTCACAGCTTGTTTGGATGTACTCCAACCGGTAGTGCTTGACCACCTAGCTCCAGCCCAGGGAGCAGAACCTCTCCTGGGGTGGCGACGACCAGTGTGGATATCAGACCCGACGATTCCAATCATTCTGCTCGTCGAACCTATGGTCCAGTACCACCTAGTCTCCACACAAGCAAAACCAGTGGAATTCCTTCAATCTAATGAGTCCCTACCGGGCAGCGGTGAACCAGTTGTCGCAAAGTACGCCCGCTATCGTCACAATATTTCGACACAATATGCCAGATGATATCCCGAAAAAAGTAGCCAAAAGATTTCACTTTTGTTTTTCTTTTTCCCCAACTGCTCCCTGCACGTTCGTTTTCTTTTGCTGCTCGCCCACATGCAACAATGGCCCCCATCTTACGCTTTTTTGAGTTTATGTTTTTATTTATTATTTTTTTTACATGTTTTCGAATTGACCGCCAACATTAACAGCCTGCCTGTACATTTAAACATAAGAACCACCCAGGCAGTGGTGTAGCTAGGATTTCACTGGCGGGGGCTCAAATGGGCACCAGCATCTTATGCTGTCAGTGGTGCGGGTTTTGGGGCAAGCTTTTGTCAGTTGACTTGTTCACTATCCGTTCCTCCGTTTTGTTTTCAGTGTGTGTGTGTGTGGGTGTGTAAACGCCTTCAATCGTGGACCTATATATATATATATAGTACATTCACGCCAACTCAAACGGTGCAGTTTACCTACTGAAGATCTTGTGACTGTTTACAAGCAATATTATGTTCGACCCACCCTTGAATGTGCATGTCCAGTTTGGCATTCTGGGTTGACTAGGGATCAAAAAGAGCTGCTCGAGAAGTTTCAAAAAAGAGCGTTCCACATAATCTTATCAGTTGATGTTATTAGTAGAACTTCATTCGACTCCATGAGGGACACATTGCAACTTCCCTATCTTGAAAATAAGACGTGAGCAGCTTTGAAATTCGGTAAAAATCTCCTTTTGTTTCGAGAACCATCACAGTTTGCTCCCCCATAAGGTCAAATAACCTCCGTAAAACAAACGCTTTGTCCATCCCTAGATGTCGTTCAAACAGGTACAAAAACAGTGCCATCCAAGTTTTAGTAAAATTATTTTCTGCGAATTGTTGATAGTTTTTTTAAACTGCGGTTTCAACTTTGATTGTTGGACATTTGTTTTTAATTTAATTTAATTTGTTTTTAATTTGCAAGTTTTTGTTTTCTGTTTGTAACTGTTTCATGAACAATCTGAATCGGGCGGCCTGTTCTTGTACGGGTTTCTAGTTCTCGCACTCGAATGGTGGGAACATGACTCAAGAACACTGTTCTCGGAACGGGATCACGCACCACCTCTTCGTCAGGGTTAATGATCCTTTTGGACACAGCCACCGGCCGCAGCCAGTTGATACGGACACGGCCATTGAGTCTTTTATCCAGACAAGGTTCAAAGCGACGTGACCCTAGCGCATGCATTTCATAGTTAATGTAAATCACTCATAATCGTTATAAACATGATATTTGAGCTCAATCAGACTGGCTATTACGACCACTGGAAAAGTCTTGAGCCAACTGGCGTCCACTGAGCACTGTAGTGTAAAAAGTGGACACTTTTGGCTGACTCGTCCGGGAAAAATTCGTGCTGTGCAATAATTTATAATAATTTGTTTGATTTTCGCCAAATTGGTGTCAAAATTACTGCAAAGAGTTACTCATAATAACTTCTACGGGCTCAGCTCCAGAAAAATAATGCACTTCGACGACATCTGAAAAAGGGCAGGGTGGGGGAGGTGCAATCTACCCCCAGCTGCTTAGGGGGTAAACATTCCATTGGTATCCACCCCCCTTTGGTGGCCTTTGGTAACGCTTTCAATTCCTGCCATTACCAAACAATAAAATGCTGACTACGAGTCCGATTTTTGCGGCCGCCATTTCTGTTTTGTACATGCTGCCCAATTCTGTATGGGGGACGGGACTGGGGCGGTGAAGCCTTGGATATGAAACACGTTCTTTACTGAAACGTCATTTCCTCATCTGCTTCCATCACCACCAGTTTCAGCAACAACAGCAACATGACAAAAACGATTCAACAATTTCTATGGTCACTGAGTACTTTTAATATGAAGCCCATCACCTAAACTCTGTGTCAGACAAAGTTCCTTTTTTCCCGCACCCTTCTTCATGGATATTTTTGCACACAATTAACACCGAACAGGTGGGGGACACCTTATTATTGTGCTCAAAAGATATGTAAGAGTGATAACAAGTATGATAAATACAATATCTAGCACTTAAAACGCTTTTTTTTAGCGACCTGAATCACAGCGCTTACAAATGGTAATTAGTTGAGTAATTACATGAACTTGATACTCTGAGAAAGTTAATTTAACATAGGAAATATATTATCGCTATCATTATTGGTGGAACAGGTAGGCTTCGAGCATTTCTTGTTAAAATTGCCCAGAGGGCAGACTGTTCCACTCCTTCGCTGCAGAGACTGTGAATGTTCATTTTTGCGGGTATGTGGGAAGTTGAGTCGTAAAAGATTAGAACTTGAGTGTAGGTTTGGTATGGAAGGAACATACGGCAGAATACAAGACTGCATATATTCTGGCAACTGTGAGTATGGAATTATGTGTGAACCGGAAGGTCACCTGATTTAAATCTAGGTCATTCATAATGTCATTTGTCACTTAGACAAGCGCAGATTCTGTACTGTAGTGCCTCCTATAATGCTGGTCGATGGAGATCCATGAATTTATTTGCATCGATATGGGCACTTAGTCTCAAACAGACAATATTTCTCAATGATCTTTCCCAGAAATGACAGGTTGAAACTAGTTTGTTATTGCTAAAGATATTCTTATCCAATTTTTTTTTTTTCAGAAGAGGTCTGATGATGGCCTGGTGAGCTCCTTTTGGGCAGCGATCTATTTAGTGTGAAAGACAGAAGTTGGTGGATAGGTAAGATGTTTTCCTTTAAAGCCCAGGTCGGGAGTGGATCAAGGTTACACGAGTTATTAGGAGAGCCTTGGTAACTTGCAAAACCTCATTTCCATCAGCTGGACTGTAATAAGACAATGCCTTGAAATAAATATTTTGGGCTCTGAAAAAAAAACCTATGTGTATCTAGCCGAAACTAAATTTTGTCGAATTCTGATAATTTTGTCAAAGAAAGCGAAACACTGGCTTCTGATTGCTTAGTATTTCAGCAAATCGTGAACAGGAAACGAACCTGGGTTTCTGTGTAAAAGTGAGCTTGGAGTTCTCTAGAACTGCATGTGCAAAATTCGTTGATGTGTTCTGTTAATGTGAAGGGCCCATTTTGGTACAGAAACGACTTACGGTGCCCATCGTGCCGTTTTCACGCCCGGCAACTAGGGAAATGTGCGAGGGCCAATACTTGCATTTGATTTTTGTAAACTGGTGAGAAATGACGGGTACATTTTGGCAGTATTCTATCCGAGTTCGAAAGGGGATCTGCTTGACTATGCGATGGTGACTTTTTTGCCGTGGCATTTTTGTAACTCCGAATTCTGATGTTCAACTTATGGCCGATGAGGCACGGATTAAGTGAAGTCCCATCCAAATTAAATCTAACGTGCGTTACCGTGGGGGAAAACGGAGTGGGCTTCGCGCCTTTTCCGGCGACAGTGAGGTAGACCCAAAGGCTTACTGATTTGACATCCGTTGCATTCTCGATGTCATTTGCTGTTGTTGAAATTCCAGCACCTAGGGGTGGTTCGTTTCTTTGGAGTTTATTTCGTCGTTTTCCTGCTTGTATTTTTCGGGAGACCTGTCCGGCCAGTGATGGATCAACCATTCACAAGAAAGAGCGGCAGTTGCACCGCACTTGTTGCAACTTTGGGGGTAGCCCAAGAAGATATGCGAGACGTATATTTTTTGAGAATTTCTCTTCAAATATCAAATTATTCTGCAGTTGAAAGCCAACGAAATTTCTTGTTGTAACCAATGAAAATGTATTTCCGTCGATGGAATAGGGAGGCGAGTGCAGCCCGACTGTGCCACCCCTGGATCTCTTACTGTTGAATCACCAGTAATAAATTTAACATTATACACCACACAGCTTTTAATATTGAGATCACTGAGAAGAAAATTGGGCCCAACACGGTTGGGGGTCGGCATCACTGTCGAAAATTTAGGGAATTAATATTATAAATGAAAGTAAATCAGCATCAATCCTTTGGCTCACCGTATTCAAACCAAGAAAATTACCCTGTGGGTTCTTCCGCGCCCGGGGACGTGAAAAAAAAGTGCCGAGGCGGAAAAAGACAAAAGTTATGCGGTGTTGACCAAGCATTCAGGCGCACGGACTCCTGAAATTCGCAAGAATCGCAGTTACCGGCTTCCATATAGGACTCTTCTGGGATCTCGGGGTTCCCGGCCCAACGCACTTCCTCCCTGCCCATCCATTTAACCCCCAAAAGGGTTCGAGCGACCATGCAAGGGAGGAAACGAGACAAGCCCCTAAGCCCTGGCCGCCGAGTGGGCCATAACGTCTCGAACCTGTACTAAGGTGCTCACCTGGACTTCGCGGACAGTGCCAGCCGCAGAGCTTATCCAGTAGGCTAAGGTACTGCTGGTATTTGACGGGGGTGAATTAGAGTCTCTTATAGCGACTGACTGACAGCAAGCGTTTGGAAAATAAAAACCACCGCTGGGATTCGAACCCACCGTCTGACGATCTGATAACCGCGCGCTTAACCACTCGGCCATCTCAGAGCTATTGAGATCTGTTGTTCATATCAAGGAGATAAAGTCATTAACCTCACTGCACAGAATCTTGCTGTGTAAATACCGAGTGATTAAAATGTTACAATAGTGCATCACGTAGCAAAAAATAATACACATTCACGCAAACAATGGAGGTCAAAATTAAATGCTCTCCCTGACAGCTTCTCTGTACCATTTTTTTTTAAATGAACGCGAATCAACATGGGCAAATCCCCGGACCGTGAATACGTTACACGCACATTTGTATGTGTCAAAGGCACTGGGGCGAGAACCATAGCGTGACCTAACGCGTGCACCGCTTGGTCCATTCGTTTGCGCTGCACTTCCTGATTCAAAATGACGTCACAGTTCTGTACTCTTTTCAGAGAGTTACGACAAGGTGCAAGTTTGATAAAGGACAACTACGTGTAGTTAACTAGTAGCTGATTTGTGACTTTACACTGATCCAATGTATTTTCTACTTTACACCTAAAACTCAGGTTTCTATAATTTCAGTTCACCGTGCTTTTCGTGAAAACAAATGTCGGTATATGTTTAGCAGCTCTTAGGTTTATTCCTTCATTAACGGATACTCCCACACCTGCAAACACAACATATCAGAAATTCTCACATGTTAAAGGATGCGGTGTGCGAAGTGAATTTAACCCTATAACGACCATTGTAAAAAAAAACCAAAATAACAAAAAAAAAAAAAACGAAATGTTTGTTTTTTCCCGAAAACTACAGCATTCTGGGTGGAAATATTTTACAGGCTGACTGAGACTATTCTGTACTGTTGTTTAAGTAAGATATCTCAGGATTGTACGGTAGTCCCATTTTCGGGATTTTACGAATGGTGTACACCACCTTTAATTGTGGTCCTTGATTGAACATGCCCATGAATGTCTCAAATGTGGGAACTAAAATGGTGGATTATACGTCAGTGCACATGGACAATCGGCAAAGAAATAGCTGCAAGCAATTCTACACACACAACGAATAGCCATTTTGTTTCCAAAGCGTTAAGTTGGTTGCGCTCTGTCTCTCTTCGGCTGTCACAGTGCACCCTACGAAAAACATCATTAGATCAGTGAGGCCTTTGGGCACTGAAAAAAAAAAAAAAAAAAAAAAAAAAAAACTGCTCCAGTTCTTAGCATTTAGAGCTTGGGTTTTTCTTTGCTTGTACCTATTTGAATTGTAACCCTAAAAGAGTAGAGAGCATCCGCCCCTCCACATTTATCCTGTATCACCGCAATGCATTTTTTTCGGGAGCTGAGACTTGAGCAATATCAGAGTAATGCTTTTGCATTCATTTTGACGTCAAGGTAGTTAAAATCAAACATGCCGCTCTTGCGCAGCGCCTATTTCTCCAACACAGGTCCAAAAGTGGATACTTTCCACTCCCAGCTTCACTAAAGGTGAATTGAGATGCACGTGGCTGTCAGTTTCAGTAAACCTTGAGTTTGAATAAAATCTGGTACACTGAATTAAAAGTCATAATATGACTAAATTCTGGGCAAGCTTTTGAAAACAAAAGTTTACCGAGGTACAGAGATGGGGTCTATGGGTTTGTACCCAAAACATTAATTGTACTACCCTTTATTTAAAAGGAAGGCATAATTAGCGCAGTTCGTAAACATCAATGTTCAGTTGCAAAACAGTATCAATCGGTGCCTGTAAAGTTTAAACATTTCTTCGCACCAACTGATATAGAAAGAAAGTGTTCAGTTGTTGACCACTGATTTTGCAGTGCCGTGTGAGATGGGGTGAGTTTATTGACATGTTGGCATGTTATGAGTGCGAACGCCGCGGACCGATTATGCTATATCTTCACCGTTTTCACGAAAAGCCACACATGTTGAAAGTATCATTTTTTTTATTTATTTATTTATTTTTATTTCGAAAAAACATTCACGTTGTTAGGGGCCAAATTTTCGAGAAGTACATTTGCGTTTTTCTCGAAGAGATACAAATCTTTGTGCACCTTGTACACGCACAAAACAGAAAGGCCGGAGAGTAAGATGTTCGTTTTCACGAAGAACCGGACGTTTTTGTTATAATGTAACAGTTGCGCGCTGGGACACGTCCGGCCCTTCCCTATGAAAAAATACTGTAGTGTCAGTGCTGGATGACCAGTTGGGGGCGCTAGCACTGATCTATGGTAAAGCGTGTGGTGGGCTCCTACTGGCCAGCCTGGAAGACCTGTTGCCACGGCAATGGTGCAGTATAGTGTTTTCTAAGTCACGCTGTGTTGGGTGTGTTTTGGAGTTTAAGCCAGACAGGAGTGACAGTGATGATAAAGCCCGTGAGCCGCAAAAACCTGAGCAGAAGGCTTTCCTTTTTGCTGCGTGAGGCAGACCCGTAGAGGCGGTTGACTTTACAATGCATTGCACAGAAAGGACAAAACGTAGGAAAACGTGGATTTTGATGTCACGAACAGACACGGCGAAATAACCACTGTGTTCAGTTTAATTACTTGCCTCAGTCAAAATGTCATCTCTCAAAGAGTCATTTTGGGTTTTCTTACTGGATATAAACTTGTTCCTTTTTTTCAGTTTTAAAAGAGGAAAAGCTTCGGTGGCGATTTATCGAAAACCATTTTTTTCTTCAAAATCTACATGTACGGCTCTTTGTGAAAACGGTGAAGATAGGCCTATGTGCACCACGCCCGTTTCAGCAAAATCTCTCAAAGAAAGGATCGCAGGCCGCGGGTACAGAATGTTACTGTACTCGACGAAGTGTTTCGTTATCGAGTCGAACGCCGTGAAGAACCTGTCCGCGGTCACAGCTTGTTTGGATGTACTCCAACCGGTAGTGCTTGACCACCTAGCTCCAGCCCAGGGAGCAGAACCTCTCCTGGGGTGGCGACGACCAGTGTGGATATCAGACCCGACGATTCCAATCATTCTGCTCGTCGAACCTATGGTCCAGTACCACCTAGTCTCCACACAAGCAAAACCAGTGGAATTCCTTCAATCTAATGAGTCCCTACCGGGCAGCGGTGAACCAGTTGTCGCAAAGTACGCCCGCTATCGTCACAATATTTCGACACAATATGCCAGATGATATATCCCGAAAAAAGTAGCCAAAAGATTTCACTTTTGTTTTTCTTTTCCCCAACTGTTCCTTGCACGTTCGTTTTCTTTTGCTGCTCGCCCACATGCAACAATGGCCCCCATCTTACGCTTTTTTGAGTTTATGTTTTTATTTATTATTTTTTTACATGTTTTCAAATTGACCGCCAACATTAATAGCCTGCCTGTACATTTAAACATAAGAACCACCCAGGCAGTGGTGTAGCTAGGATTTCACTGGCGGGGGCTCAAATGGGCACCAGCATCTTATGCTGTCAGTGGTGCGGATTTTGGGGCAAGCTTTTGTCAGTTGACTTGTTCACTATCCGTTCCTCCGTTTTGTTTTCAGTGTGTGCGTGTGTGTGTGGGTGTGTAAACGTGGACCTATATATATATAGTACATTCACGCCAACTCAAACGGTGCAGTTTACCTACTGAAGATCTTGTGACTGTTTACAAGCAATATTATGTTCGACCCACTCTTGGATGTTCATGTCCAGTTTGGCATTCTGGGTTGACTAGGGATCAAAACGAGCTGCTCGAGAAGTTTCAAAAAAGATTGTTCCACATAATCTTATCAGTTGATGTTATTAGTAGAACTTCATACGACTCCATGAGGGACACATTGCAACTTTCCTATCTTGAAAAAAAGACGTGAGCAGCTTTGAAATTCGGTAAAAATCTCCTTTTGTTTCGAGAACCATCACAGTTTGCTCCCACCATAAGGTCAAATAACCTCCGTAAAACAAACACTTTGTCCATCCCTAGATGTCGTATAAACAGGTACAAAAACAGTGCCATCCAAGTTTTAGTAAAATTATTATCTGTAAATTGTTGACAGTTTTTTTAAACTGCGGTTTCACTTTGATTGTTGGACATTTTTTTAAAAATTTGATTTAATTTGTTTTTAATTTGCAAGTTTTTGTTTTCTGTTTGTAACTGTTTCATGAACAATCTGAATCGGGCGGCCTGTTCTTGTACGGGTTTCTAGTTCTCGCACTCGAATGGTGGGAACATGACTCAAGAACACTGTTCTCGGAACGGGATCGCGCACCACCTCTTCGTCAGGGTTAATGATCCTTTTGGACACAGCCACCGGCCGCAGCCAGTTGATACGGACACGGCCATTAAGTCTTGTATCCAGACAAGGTTCAAAGCGACGTGACCCTAGCGCATGCATTTTATAGTTAATGTAAAACACTCATAATCATTATAAACGTGATATTTGAGCTCAATCAGACTCAAGGTTTGGTTATTACGGTCACTGGAAAAGTCTTGAGCCAACTGGCGTTCACTGAGCACTGTAGTGTAAAAAGTGGACACTTTTTTTTTGGTAACGCTTTCAATTCCTGCTATCACCAAACAATAAAATGCTGACTGCGAGTCCGATTTTCTCCGCCGCCATGTCTATTTTGTACAAATCATGCTGCCCAATTCTGTATGGGGGAGAGGATTGGGGCGGTGAAGCATTGGATATATTTGCTCGTCTGCTTCACCAACAGTTTCAGCAACAACAGCATGACAAAACGGACTCAACAATTTGTATGGTCACTGAGTCCTTTTAATATGAAGCCCAACTCTATGTCAGATACAGTTCTTTTTTCGCACTCTGCCTCATGGATATTTTTGCACACAATTAACACCCAGCAGGTGGAGGACACTGGTAGTATCGTGCTCAAAAGATATATACGAGTAATAATAAGTAAGATAAATACAATTTCTAGCACTTAAAACGCTCTCTTTAGTGAACTGAATCACAGCGCTTACAAAATGATAATTAGTTGAGTAGCTACATGAACTTGATGCACTAAGAAAGTTGATTTAACATTGTGAATATATTATCGCTATCATTATTGGCGGAAAAGGTAGGCTTCGAGCATTTCTTTATTAAAATTGCTCAGAGGGCAGACTGTTCCACTCCTTCGCTGCAGAGACTGTGAATGTTCATTTTTGCGGGTATGTGGGAAGTTGAGTCGTAAATGATTAGAATTTGAGCGTAGGTTTGGTATGGAAGGAACATACAACAGAATACAAGACTGCATATATTCTGGCAACTGTGAGTATGGAATTATTTGTGAAACGGAAGGTCATCCGATTTAAATCAAGGTAAATCATAATTTTAATTAATTTACCAACAAGTATATCAGAACTGCGACATAGTGAAGTCTCATACACTGAGCCCGATAGGCTCTACACACTGTCATACATTTATTACTATAACAGGCTTTACGTCTTGCATTATAAAGTACTGGGCATGTTGAAACTTTCTGAATTGAAAGCGCGGTTCACATGTCAAAAGCAGTTCCTTCTCCCAACGTTGATTTACCATCAATCTCCGGCAATTCGCTGCTTGTGTGCACACGTCAACCATTACTCTTTCCAAATTGATCCTTTTCAGGTGTGGAATTCAGTTTTCCTTCGAAATCTGACGACTGACGTACAATAACCTCGAGCAGGTTTGGGAAGACTCCGTTTGAAGGTACGCGCAAGAAAAGTCGCAACGATCGTTATTTACCCTCCTGGAAATATGCATACGCGGGACGCGTTTTGGACGCGATGTCCTACCCAGTCTATAATTACAACGGAGATCAATGATCGTAGACGATGCAGCGTGGCATTTCTGCCCATAACTGCATGTGCAAAATTCGTTGGTGTGTTCTGTTAATGTGAAGGGCCCATTTTGGTACAGAAACGACTTACGGTGCCAATCGTGCCGTTTTCACGCCCGGCAACTAGGGAAATGTGCGAGGGCCAATACTTGCATTTGATTTTTGTAAACTGGTGAGAAATGACGGGTACATTTTGGCAGTATTCTATCCGAGTTCGAAAGGGGATCTGCTTTACTATGCGATGGTGACTTTTTTGCCACTCCTGGATCTCTTACTGTTGAATCACCAGTAATAAATTTAACATTATACACCACACAGCTTTTAATACTGAGATCACTGAGAAGAAAATTGGGCCCAACACGGTTGGGGGTCGGCATCACTGTCTAAAATTTAGGAAATTAATATTATAAATGAAAGAAAATCAGCATCAATCCTTTGGCTCACCGTATTCAAACCTAGAAAATTACCCTGTGGGTTCTTCCGCGCCCGGGAACGTGAAAAAAAAAAGTGCCCAGGCGGAAAAAGACAAAAGTTATGCGGTGTTGACCAAGCATTCAGGCGCACGGACTCCTGAAATTCGCAAGAATCGCAGTTACCGGCTTCCATATAGGACTCTTCTGGGATCTCGGGGTTCCCGGCCCAACGCACTTCCTCCCTGCCCATCCATTTAACCCCCAAAAGGGTTCGAGCGACCATGCAAGGGAGGAAACGAGACAAGCCCCTAAGCCCTGGCCGCCGAGTGGGCCATAACGTCTCGAACCTGTACTAAGGTGCTCACCTGGACTTCGCGGACAGTGCCAGCCGCAGAGCTTATCCAGTAGGCTAAGGTACTGCTGGTATTTGACGGGGTGAATTAGAGTCTCTTATAGCGACTGACTGACAGCAAGCGTTTGGAAAATAAAAACCACCACTGGGATTCGAACCCACCGTCTGACGATCTGATAACCGCGCGCTTAACCACTCGGCCATCTCAGAGCTATTGAGCTCTGTTGTTCATATCAAGGAGATAAAGTCATTAACCTCACTGCACAGAATCTTGCTGTGTAAATACCGAGTGATTAAAATGTTACAATAGTGCATCACGTAGCAAAAAATAATACACATTCACGCAAACAATGGAGGTCAGAATTAAATGCTCTCCCTGACAGCTTCTCTGTACCATTTTTTTTTTAAATGAACGCGAATCAACATGGGCAAATCCCCGGACCGTGAATACGTTACACGCACATTTGTATGTGTCAAAGGCACTGGGGCGAGAACCATAGCGTGACCTAACGCGTGCACCGCTTGGTCCATTCGTTTGCGCTGCACTTC